>NW_018237541.1:730036-736329 GCF_001263595.1 Phalaenopsis equestris | reverse complement strand
GGAATGCCGCGCACATATTTCCGGCCAATCCCAGCTGCAAGCCCACATCATACAGCTTCGCCTCCCACCTGCCAACAAGAAATCAATCAGTCTCAATTTCATAAATACATGACAGAATGATACTAATTAGTTCATCTCTTCTGATCATTCTTACAGTTTCTCTCCATACTCTGCAGCAAGCTTAGAGCTGACGTCTGAAAGACCGCCTGTTATGTACGTGTACAAAGCCCAGATGACCAGGATCATAAACATGATGCAGAAGACGAGCTCAACTCCGGTGATCACCCCAAGCGGCCCTCTCACCATTGCCGGCCTCCGCCACGCTCTCAGCCGCCGGATTAACCCTCCACCTCCACTAAACCCTCCTCTGTAATAAAAATTCAAATTTTCAGAGCTCTGCTACAATATTCTTTTCATTTATGTAAGAAATTTGAGACCTTGAACGATTTTTCTCCATTAAATGGAGATAAAGGCAGCCCACGACAGCAATGAACAGGATGGGGAATGTAATGATCAGAATCCAAGTCCCTGCGTGCAGCCATTAGTTAATAATAAAGACATTGAATCATGGACTGCATTCTTCACCATTCCTGCAAAAGAAAAGGTTTTGAAATTACCTTGCATTCCGAGGAAGGTGGAGATGGTTGCAGATTCGAGCTTGGAGCTCCATTTGTCTCTGTAAATCCTGGTGGGCATGACAGCCCATATCATTAACCAACCCAGGAACAGCAGACCGAGGAGAGCTCTCATGGCGGACAAGTACAAATGGGGATTTCTCATGTATCCCATTTGCTTCATCTTCTACCTCTCCAGTTATCTGCTGTTCCTCTTCCTCTATTATTCGTTGAGCTGGTTTAAGTTGCAGGGAGCATGTGCTATGTTTATATAGGTGTTCTGGCCTGGGCAGCGAAGATTAGGCTTCTGATTCCCTAGTTTTTGGGCATCTGGTTAATTAAATTACACAACGTGACATTAAGGTTACTGATCAGATGCGAAATTCATATGACAATAGTAATTATTTGATTCAAAAAAATTATTATTAATATTTCAATCATAATGTGCCACGTGATGATTCTGCCCCGTCATACATCAGATGCGAAATTCATATGACAATAGTAATTATTCGATTCGAAAAAATTATTATTAAGACTCCAATCATAATATGCCACGTGATGATCCTGCCCCGTCATATATTAAACTATTTAGTTTTTGTTATTCTGTGGAGTCAGATCGTACACATGACGCATTGTGATTGAAGTCCTCATGCAATTTTGCATCAAAACTCTTGACCAGACATTGAAGTTTATTTCATTTGAAAAATAACATTTTTAAAAGATTTAAAGTAATGGAAAAATCATTAATTTCGTATACGTTGTTAACAAAGCACAAGAATAAAATATATTAGACACTTTAATTTTCTATTAATTATTCAGACGTACGGAGTCCAGTCCGTCCAATGCAGGAAATATTTTAAGGTCCGTACGAGGATTTCAGACATGAACTGGGTTGTATTTAGAGGAGAATGCATTGATCGGCTGGGCCAGCTCTCCTGCTCAGCAATGCCCAGGCAGGAACGGCAGCTTATAATTGCGATTTAATATTCATCAGGCTAACTGAAGTGGCATGATTAGTTAATAAATATCATATTCATCAATCAAATAGTTATAGTCTTAATGGCGCACTATATATTAGTAAATGTCAAAACAGCCCAAGCCTAACAAAATTATAATTTTAGCACTGGGCAGCCAGGATAGAAGATGGGGCGTGGCACAGAGCATGAACAGAACGCAAAATGAGTCCAGGATCTAGTTTTTGGTGCTGTTGTCTTTGAACAATTTAAACCTGCCTTGCACGTTTAGGATAGTGCTCACGTGCTCGTATGGACAGGATTACAAGTCATGATGCTTTGTTTCAAGGGGGATGATGTAAATTTGTCTAATAAAAAGACTCATGGACAGAGAGCAGAGGAGAAGAGATCGGGAAAGACAGGATGCGTCAAGACCTTGAGTGATGAAGTGAGGAGCGAGAGATATTGCAAGAGTGTTTTTCTTTTCTATTCATTGGTTTAATAGAGAGGAAATGATTAAGTTGTATGCGGGAGAAACTCTGTGGAGTAGAGCAAGGATTCTTCCAACTTTTTTGTTCCAAACTATGTGTAAACTTTGTTTTATATTTTTGATGAATGATTTCATACTTTCATTCAACATGTATCATATCTAATGTGTATTTCTCCCAAGGATTAAGATATAGGAAATGACGATTTGATCCATTAATTTGTATACCTTTAAAATTTTCATTTGATATTTGATTTGTTAACCTTATATGCTTAATTTACTTATAAATTGGCCATTTAGAAATTTAAAATAAGTTCTCTTCTAGTACTGCAAAAGTAGGCTAGTGAAATAATTAGGATAGCATACTTAGGTGAATTAGAATAGAAATATTGCTGCTAAATTAGTGCAATCCTTTTTGAAAATTTACAAACACTAGGAATTTTGCATGATTAAGGGAACTTAATTCTAATATGAAATCACAATGCTTCTTATGAAGTTAGGGGAGGCTAAGGTGTAGAGTTTTTTCCTGATTATCACCTAATTTAGGGTTTAGAGGATTGTTCTAAATTTCTTAGGTCCAATTTAAATGAGATTGATTAATATATTTGAAACCTTTCTCTCGAAACATAGTTAGGATTTTCTTTTACAAAATTAGGATTCAGTCAAATTAAAAATTCAACATAACTTCAGCTTTTCAAGCTGGACTTAGGGCTAACAAATTAGAACTTTTCTTATTTAAAAATTTTAAAAAGCTCATCATGTGATTGATACACAAATTCAAATTCATATATTACTTTGGTGACATGTTTACTTGTGTGATTGTCACATACCTAACAACACTTTGAGTATCAATTTTTTAGCATCGTTATCGAAGAACAACATTAAATCTCTATGTCTAGAAGAATTTTAGTTGAATTGTTAGGGTTTTTATTTGAAACTTATCGTGTCATATTTTTATTATATTTTAATTGATATTATTTATTTTAGAAAATAAAAAAATGTTTGATTTTATTGGTTTCTATTATTTTGTATATATTCATGCCTTATCATATTTCTACAAATATGTGTGAATATTTGTGTTTTACAAAATTTAGGGCCACACATGCGAATATTTGTGTTTCATAAAATTTAGGGTCACACACTTGTCATTTCTAATTTCGCATGTGTAGAATCAGAACTATAAATCTTTTATATTTCAACTTAAAAAAAGTAAAAAAATGAAAAATCACAAAACTAAAAAAAAACATTTAATACTGGCAAATCATCATGAAGAATGTTCAGACCCTTTGGTGAGTATGCCAACCCATCAGTAGAGAAAACTAACTTGATTATTAATAGCCATTCATAGAAGCCGCTAAGTTTTAAACTTAGCATGGCATCATCCAAATGGTTCAGAACAACAAATTTGGGAATTGGCAGTAGAGTAACCTAGCGTATACTTCACCAACTTTTTATTATTGTGTGCTATCTCCAGGTATAAAAGTGTCTCCAATGATGTCTTTAGATTAAAGCTAATTCTTTACTCACGTAGTGATATGTTTAAGATTTGGTTGAACTCCTTAGCATAAAGGTTGATTATCAATTGAAATAACCTGACTAAAAAATTCCTGGCAAAATATTTTCCTCCATCTAAAGTTGCCAAAATTTAGGAATTATAGTTAGATGGAGTGTCAATTTATGAAACTTGTGATAAATTCAAAGAATTACTTAGGAAGTGCCCTTACCAAACACTAATTGATTGACTTATCTTTCAAACATTTTACAATGGATTAATGAGATTGTTAAGATCAATTATAGATGTTGAAACTGAGGGATCCCTTATGTCCAAACTATTTGAGGATGTTTATCCACCACTAATTATAGAGAAGGATATGAATTATTTTCAATGACCCTCTAAGAGAGTTAACCTCAGAAAGGTGACCGATGTCCATGATATAGATGTTTAAACAATCCTAACTTCACATGTAGTCATTTAGGCTTAAATCCAACAATAAGCTCACTAACAATAGAAGATGATATATATGAAAAAATAGTAAATTTTAGTGCTTCTATGGAGTTTATGAATGCAATTAATAACATACCTAATAGCCCATACTCTAACATATATAAAATTGGATAGAGGAATCACTCAATTTTTTGTTGGAGCAATAATCAAAACATGGGATATTTAGTGAGGTAGCAACCAACCCAACCTAATAAGTAATTAGAATAACCATAGCAATATCAATCGAATGAATCCTAGACCTAACTGCCAGCCAAAATTTACATCCAATACTCAGTTCAAAGAAAACAAATTATCTTTAAAATAAATAATATTATATATGGGGAAAAAATTACAAATCATGTTGCAGCCATAAGAAAAATTGAAAATCAAGTGATTCAATTAGCTAACTTCTTGAGTGAGAGAACCTAAGGGACATTACCAAATAACACAAAGGTGAATCCAAAAGACCAAAAAGTAGAGCAGTGCAATGTCATTGGACTTAGGAGTGGGAAGGAGCTAAAGAAAATTATTAAGGAGGACTACAACAAACAAGAACAACTATAGTTTAATGGACTTAAAGAAAAATCTACTTTAAGTCTTAAGAAAAAAAGCCTCGTAACCTAGAAGAGAACATGGGAACAAGAGAGTTTTTCCTCAGAGACTTCTAAAGCATAAATTTGTCCAACAATTCTCTAGATTTTTAGAACTATTTAAGAATCATACCTTTAACATTCCATTTTTGGAAGCTCTTGAATATACATCTAACTATGTTAAATTAGTAAAAGTTATTTTAAATTAAAAACACAAGCTAGGAGAATTTGATATCATAACCCTAGGTAAAGAGTGCAGTGTTATTATCCAAAGACAATTGCCCCAAAAGCTGAAAGATCTTAGTAGTTTTACCATTCCATGCATGATGAGGGGGATAAATTTTTGAAAATCGTTATTTGGCATTGGAGCTAGTATCAACCTCATGTCTTTATCACCCTTTAAGAGACTAGGTTTAAGTGATTCAACCTATAATTGTAATCCATTAAGTAGTTGACCATTCTTTAACTTATTATAATTGTGTTATAAAAGGAGTCCTTCTGAAGATAGATAAGGTCATATTCTCAGTAGATTTTCTTGTATTAGATATGGAGGATGATACAAAGATTCTAATTATTTTTTGGAAAATCATTTCTTGTAACTAGCAAAACAAATATTAACTTACAAAAAAACTAAATAACTATTAGAGTTTATGGTCAAGATTTAATTTTTAAAATCTATAATCATATTCCTATACTTATTTATCCCTCTAAAGGGTGTTGTAGATTGAAATTAGAGAAGTTGCAAGACATGTAGAACAAGCAGAATGAGAGTCAGAGGTTAAGTACAATTCAAAGAAATGATAAAGTGGGATAAAAAATGAATGATACATGGAAGTATTTGAGATGATTAGAATATTAAGAGAATGACTAAGAACTACTAATAAGTTAATTTGATCATGTAGAAAAATTTTAGGAATGATTTGACTGTGTCAGGCTGAGGACATAAACTATGCGCTACTTGGGAGAAAACTTAAGTGTTACCTTGTGGTGTGATTTCATATTTGCTTTTCTTTATGTTGTATGTGTGCACTCTATTCAGGTTGATGACATAAAGCATAATGCTTATTGGGAGTAAAAATAATGTATCTTCTCTTGCTTTGTTATGTGCATGTGTATGTTTTTGCTAGTTTGTTTCTCTAGAGCCGCCTACATCTCACTTTTGTTTAGGAGCACAATGATTATGAGGACAATATGCCTAATGTATTTGTAGTTTTAAATTTTAATCCTATCACTCCTCGGTCAATGTTTGGATTACATGTGATTGTTTGTGATATGTTATTATTATTTATTTCCTTACTTATTATAGTAAAATGTTCCATGTGGGTCGTCTGGTCATGCATCTATCCTTGTATAATAAAAAAGTCACTTTGTAACTCTTGCATTTGATCATATAGATTTTGGATTACATGTGATTGTTTGTGATATGTTATTACTATTTATTTCCTTACTTATTATAGTAAAATGCTCCATGTGGGTCGTCTGGTCATACATCTATCCTTGTATAATAACAAAGTCACTTTGTAACTCTTGCATTTGACCATATAGATCTGTTGACCTCACTTTTGGTTGAGGTCTAGAAATTTCTTTAGTAGCCTAGGTCTAGCCATAGGACTTTCTTACTGACTAGTCTTAGAAAACTAGAGAAGGTACCCTCACCATTAGAAA
>NW_018237541.1:729449-729702 GCF_001263595.1 Phalaenopsis equestris | reverse complement strand
TGCCCTTGGGACCCAAATTTGGCCAAAATTCCCAACTTTTGCCAAAATACCCAAAACTGATCAAAACTCATTCCAAACACTTTGAATACATCCAAATTTGCCAAAATTGACAAAAATTTCCAAAAATGACCAAATTACTAAAATGCCCCTCCATGACCCAAAAATCCAAAAATTCCAAAAATTCCCAAAAAATCCCAATAAGTTCAAAATATTCCTAATTTCATTTTTTCCAACTACACCATGGTCCAATTTG
>NW_018237541.1:728976-729251 GCF_001263595.1 Phalaenopsis equestris | reverse complement strand
CCCAACATGCTTAAAATGGGTCAAAAATCAAAAATCCACCAAATTGATTAACCAATTGACCTCAAAATGACTTTCACCCTTCATGAAAGTTGTTCCTCATGGTCTCCTACACCAAATAACATATTTAATTGGGCCAATTGACATGCCTAACCTAGTATAAATATAAGATTTGGTCATGTGCATCTTTTTGGACTTATGGTCAAATCCAAATCAATTAAGCTTGGTATGGTCAAATGAGTCTTACCATGACTCACCTTAGACTCTAGGGTTGAGTT
>NW_018237541.1:721384-724775 GCF_001263595.1 Phalaenopsis equestris | reverse complement strand
AATATAAACCCTATTTAATTCCTTATGTTAAATAGGGGAATTTGTCGGCCCAATACATTGGTTTCGCAGACAAAACGGATGTCATAACTTTCTTTAGTTTATTTGATCGAGCCTCACCCTCAATTCTTGTGTTCATCCTTTGGGATAGATACAGGATTTGAGGTAAAACGCTCTTTCATTTAAACTATGAAAATTTGACTTCATCTTTTTCAAAACTAAAATTTTTAAAAACGTCATTCCGAAGCGGGCAACGGGATTTCAATTCCGATGACCGACAGCTTCTTACGGGCAAACCCCACACCAAAAATAGTGCCGACAAGATCATCTAAAGTGGCTTGCAGGTAGAAGCTTTAGGAGTGGAAGGAGCACCTGAAGAGCTAGCTCCAAAGCCAGACACTGAATGCTTATAGTAGGTACAAACATTATATTTGCTGATTGGCTTCAGAGGCTGTAATAACTCCTCCCAACTCTCATATCCAACACCAGAGTGCTGGCATAAATTAAAAATAAGGGAAGGGAAACCCAACCCCACGGTCGTACTAGCTCGAGTAGAAATGGTGATATTTCAATAAATCAAAGAACCAACATCAATAGGCTTCTACTTCTGAACGCAGTAACTCACAGCAGCCCTATCCTTAGTGACTTCACTAAGGTGGTTCGAGGGTAAGATAAAGGCAGAAATAAAATAATGTCAGGCTTTTGAAGGGGCATTGAGCTTGGAAGAAAAAAAGTTTACCATATGGTCATTATGAACTTTCCAAGCTCCCTTTGCATATGTCAGAAATGTAATGATCTCATCCAGCTCAACAACTGAAGATGCAAAGTGGAAAAGAAATAATCTGATACATCACTTAATCCATAAAAAAGCATTGAATCAGGCCGAATCAAAGAATACCCTCTTCTCTCTGACATAAACACAATCGTCCTCGACATCAAGGAGATTTGCATAAAACGCCCTGATAACAGAAATCACCGCTACTGAAGGAAAGTAGCTGAAGCTCTCCCACTGGTATTAATCGATCAAACTCTCTACTGAATTGCCAGGACTGAGAAAAGCTTATTTTTGAATCAACTTTTGGGATTTGAAAAAATCATTGTAGCGGCCTTGAGCCTTCAAGTTCACGAATTTCTTCCAAACGAACACTTCCTTTCCCTTCCCCCTATTAGTTTAATGAGCCATAATCTGTAAAAAAAAATCAAATAAATTCTAAATAATATTCTTAAGCTCATAACAACATTTTTCTAAGGTAAGAATCCTTCCATCATGGATTCTTCACTCATTTCTTCCAAATTTCCAAAATTTCGACACCTTTGTTGAAAATTTATGAATAGTGGAATGTTGTTGCCATGGAAAGCATATGCAACCAAAGGCTTTTAGGTGCTGATATTCAAGTGGTTTTTTGTAAAGTTGTTGAAAATGAGAAAATTTATGAGTATTGATGGAAGAAAGTTGATTAATGATATAAATTACAATTTATAGGTCATCCATAAAAAATTTAATAGGTAGGTGAGTTGTATTTAACATAATTCTAGCAATTTCTCCCAACTGTCGATGTTTTCATTCTACAATGCTATTTTTTTCAGGTGTGTAGGGACAACTGAGCTGATGTATGATACCATTATTTTGTAAGTATGTTTTTAGCTTATTTGACATATATTCACCACCTCCGTTGGATCTGAGATATTTAATGGTAATATTAAAATTATTTTTTATAATATTATTTAGAACAATAAATGAGGATGTGTTTTCATATTTGTATTTCAGCAGGGCGCACCAGTAAAAATAAGAATAATAATCAATGAAAGTGACATGATATTGATATCCTTTTATTAAGGATGGGTAAAAGACCCTTAAAGATCAGAATGTATCAGTTCTAACAGTTTATAAGTCATATTGCTACTTATTACTTTTGTTCTGCATACATTCTTGACAAAGATATCTAGATAGAAAAATGTTCAAATGTGGTTGAGAGTGAGCAATCATTAAGATGACATTATTGTGTAGGTGACCCATGCGATAATTCCAATTACTTGATCCTTTGATGGTGGTGAGAGTAGTGATAGGATATATTCATTTATTAACTACTCAAGTCAGAAGTACTTTCTTAATTTTTATATCTTGAATTTAAAACTTGTTAGCATTAAAGATAACTTGACAGTTGTTACCTTTAGTAAGTTGATTGATAGAATTTAGATTGTGAGATGATTGAGGGGCATAGAAAAGAGGAGTAATAATTAACTTACTAGCGGGCATGGGAATTATGCCCTTACCAACATGTGTAATGCTTGTTTATTTGTTGCTACCAACTGAAACCTGATCAAATCCTTAATAAGGCACATTCTACTATAAGTTGCTTGAGTTTGGGTGAGATGTGCATTTGCATTAGAGTCTAATAGCCAATTATGTAGTTGCGGTTGTAGATGTGTGTTGAGTGCTATAAGTTAATTGTCGGGAGAGGGGTTTTATTGGAAATTCATTCTATGACAACATTGATCTGCCTAGTGACCCTTTTAATTGCTTATTTGGCATATCAGATTTTTTTTTGTTCATGGGTTGGGTACTGTTGGCGTTGTTCTTGTTAATGGGAGATTTTTTTTTTTAAGTTTCCTGAATTTTTGAAGCTACCCATATTTTTGTAGGAGAGTAAGGCAATATGTTGGGTGATCTTGGTGGCTTCATTAGCTATATTACACTATTCACTATGTAGAAAAGAGTAAAAATCTTCCAATGTGATTGGAGTTAAGGTGGTACAGACAATAGTCTTGAAGCCTTGTTTAGTGGGTGATAGCTGATCCTGACTTTCTATATAAATGTTAAATGTGATGTATGTGATTATATGCTTAATTTCTTTAATAATGATTCATATTTTGCAATAAAGCTAAAAACTTGATCTAAATAAAAAACTAGGTAAATTTTTCACTATAAAGAAAATAAACCAAAAGTGAGGTCAACAACTACGCAAGTATATATATATTTATCAAGTAATATATGACTTTTTGATTAAGCCCCAAATATTGAACCTACAGAGAAAATCATATGCACTTTAGAAAACTAGAAAGTTTAGAAAACAAAAATCTACTTAGCAAAATATTCTTACTTAAACTTAAGGTATTATAATAAGAATGAAAATTTGATTCTTTTTGTAATTTTTGGTTTATGAAAAATACAGTAAACAGCTAATTAACTTAACTAAATATTTACAAGATGAATGTAATATACGTAAAATATCTTTTTCCTTAGCATGAATCATTAATAAGTATAGAAATTCTATTGTGGAAGTATGCTAAAGTGGAAGTATGCAATAGGACCAATAATATTCTTTACCCTTACTAGAGATACTATAAAGAACATTGGTTGATCTATAGTTTGAATAGTCTTGAAGATCGGTTA
>NW_018237541.1:710872-721299 GCF_001263595.1 Phalaenopsis equestris | reverse complement strand
ATCAAAACCTAAAACTATAAATTAAATTGGGGGCTTTAATCTGTCACTCTAAAGTTCTCTAATTTTACACCCTTAAAAATTTTATTTATCTATTTATTTACACTTAACCCCATGAATTACATTCTCATTCATGAAATAAATATGTGATTCTAACCATTTATTGATTGAGACAATACCATCTCGGATTTTACATATTCTCACAACATGTATTAACATCTTAATTGGTCAAATCAAGAGTAAATGAAGTACAAGGTTTAAAATCATAAGAACTTCTTCTAACATTGAAGTCTAATACTTCACACAACTTCCTTTAAATATTTAATCACTTATCATTTTAAAGAAAAAAATAAAGAAAACTACTCAAAATCTATGAAAAAAACACAACAACACATGAGTTTAAAAGTAGAAATCATGCACACAAACAAGAAATCTAAATTAAAACCAAATATAGTCACACGATAAACGATTATCTCAAATCCTCTCCACCATATGTCTTTAAGTTCCTTTGAATTCTCTTCATTCACTCACAATACAAACTAACACTCAAAATAAAATAAAGGTGGCCCGCGGTGGCGACGACAATGGGCGGTGGCAGTGGTGGTTACTAAGATGAATTGTGACTGTGGATGTCTAATGGCTGGCCTCTCTTCTTTCGTGATCAAAGTATTTTTTTATGAAAATAAAAAAATGTGCCTTGATGACTCTTCAAAATGTGTCTCTATTCAATGAATCTTCTAGAAGTTTCTCCTTTCAAAAGCAAATTGAATGAATTTTCGCATCCATGGACTTTTTTCTACATTTTTACCAAGGGTTGCTTCAAACACCTCTTCAAAAATTCGTTCAAATTCAATAAATAATCAAATAACTACTTTTGAAGCTTAAGCGTGGAGAACCTAACACTTAGGTGCGGCTCTCTCTGAATAACTAGCGCTTAGGCGTCAGTTCTGGGCGTTTAGGCGCCTCAGTTCATTTTTGCACCTTCATCACTTTGCTCCAAATTTGACCATTTTCCACTCCTTTTAACATTTTTCATCCATTTGATTATACTTGAAAGAGAAACACAAATATTTTTCATTAAAGCACAATATCTCAAAAATAGGTGTAAAAATATATATAAAAATACTATATATTTTAGGTGCATCAATAACCCATTCAATGTGTAGAGGATCATGTCTTTTGTGTCAACTTGAGAACATGTTGCTGCAATATTATCCACTACGTTCTTGATTATTTTGAGATATTGTGCCATGTATGCATACCCATGGTGATATTGTAAAGTTCATTCTTTAATTGAATGACGTGTGATCTGTTAGTGGCTCGAAATCTTTTGATTAAGGATTGCAAAATTTTCACTGTTGTGGTGAGATGAATGATGTAGGGAAGAATGGAGGGGGAGATGGTGGAAAAGATTGCAAGATCTATATTTTTGTCTATTAGTTTTCATAGAAGGTATTCCTTGTTTTCAAGTTGGGTTCCATTGTCATTAGTTGTAAACCTTGGAGGATGGGCAATGCTGCAATCAAGAAACAAATGGAAACCGTTTGCTGTAAATAATTTTGATACATAAAGCTTCCAAGCTAGATAATTTTCTTGGGCGAGGGATGTTGGAATGACACTCTTGAAGTGAGACATCAAGAATTTGAGAGGTGTTCAAATGCAAATTTCTTTGATCTTGTTGTGATCCTTGCGTAGATGTGGAGAATGTTGAGTCTATCTTTTCAAAAGGTAAGTTGGATTTGATACCAAGTTAAAAGAACAAAGAAGAGAAGAGGTTGTTGAAAGAAAAGAATGAGAAGGGAAGCTAGAGATAGAGCCTGGAGAAAGATAAGTGAACTTTCATATTATATTAATTAAACTATTACAAGTTGATGTCTACACCTTTTTTAAACAAACAACATGGCATTAGCAATCCCTAGAAACTAAGAGAGAAGAGGAGAGCAACCATGAGAAGTAGTTATAGCATAGAGCTTCAGAAGAGGTAAGATACATGGCTGAAAAATCAGTTGCATGAGGTATACTTCCTTTTAGGTTGATGGAAAAAGCAGTGTGGTGGCGGACGAAGATGGGAGTTTCAGAGGACTTTGAATGTTGAGACTCCGTTATTGCAGTTGACTGGAAGGGCAGTGGGGTGGAATGAGGAGGAAATTAGAAGTTTCAGAGGCTTTGTATGTTACAATCTCATTGCTTCGGATGGTAAATTTTAAGGGAGTGATACATAAGATAAATTGGGCAGATTTGAGTGGTGAATATTTAATATTAAAACTTTTTGTTTTAGTATAAAAATTTGATAATATGTATCTAAATCTCCAAATTAATTACCAACCCTAAAAGCATCTTAAAAATTTGTAAGTGTCCGTGCGAATGTGTTGACCTCAACCACTAAAGCTCGAACTCCAATGGGAACTGACGTGAAGGAAAAGCCTGCAAAGTATTCATGACTTTTTGCCATGGAGATGAGAGGCTTAATAATTTAACTCCATAAGTGTTGTGAGCGCTCCACTTTAAAACAAAGTAAAAAAGCCATCTTCAAATAGTTCCTACTCTACTCTTCATCTCTTCACCTCAAGGGCCTCAAAAAATGCTTCAGGAATGCAAGCTAGAACCTAGCTAAGAAGTCCTTCATGAGGTTGCTAAGCTTCTCTAGAGCTTCAACATATAGGTTTACTTCATAATGCAAAAAAGGTTAGATTTTGATGAGTGGTGAGATGATTTGTGACATGTTTCGATTGTGGTTGTCATTATTGTGTTAAGTTAGGGTTTTTATTGATTGCTTTGTTCACTTTTACAGAAAGAACTTTCCTCTTGCTTAAGTTTGGACTTGGGTTCTATCGTTCTTATTGTATCACTGATATGATTAGTGAATATAAAACCTGCAGCTTTTTATTTTCTCATTTTATTCAATGCTTGGTGAAGAATGAATGCAGAGATTTCCTCAAAAGAGAAGGGGATTTTTTTTGTTTATGAGTATGTTGTGAAGCTCTAGTTAAGAAGCACATCATTACAAGGCAATTATCAAACAAGAATCATAGATATAATGTAAAATATAGGCAGAGGTATTTTGTTTAGATATGCCTCTTGCTTGCTATATGCATATGATTGGTATACCTGGTGAAACACTCGAAGAGAATATAAGAGCTTATGTAGACAAGAAAGAAGTTGAGGAACAATCTTTTCTCTTTCGTTTTGGTAGAAGGAGCTTCCAAATGTCCAGGAAAATGAGCTGATGACCAACACCCACAGCGTGGTTGAAGATGAAGTTGAAAATAGAGATGATGTGGCCTAGGAGCAAAAATTGATGAACCATGATGTCAAGATCTAAGATGGAAATGGTGATGTTGATGATTTGATTGATGAACAAAACCATGATAATTAGGGCTAGGAAAAATAGCAAGAATTAGAGTTTAAAAATGAAGATAAGAACAAAACTTATATGGGGAAGCTGATTTGGTTGTTAGCTTTGTACGCGAGGATAGTGTTCTGCATGCAATGGAAGTAAAAAACAAAAGATACAATGTTTCTGGATCCATTGCTCTTGAAACTCATATGAATGAAGTTGAGATGGGACTTGCAGATGCAAGATGTTTGGATGTCGAGAAACCTGATGATATAGATGCAAATATGGAGGGAAGTTCATCCAATGTGGCCGTTGATGTTTCTAATAAGATTTATAGTTCACACAATGAGAATTTGAATGATTTTATGAGCAATCATAGTGGCATTGCTTTGCCAGAGAACACCACTTTTCCTGAAGCAGCTAATCATTCTATGAATTGGACTTCAACAATGAAAAGTGAACTAGACTTCAGAGTTTAAAACATGAAAATAGTTCTATCCTGAGACCAACAGCTGCTGAAGAAAACAATCCCAATGAGTTGCAGGAAAATTCAACAGTAAGAACTACACCTCTCATCTCATATGTTTCCTAAGAAACTGTGTCTGAGAGGCTTATGTAAACTCCAAACCATTCCATAATGGCCGACTCCCTGTCTTATAAAAAGATTCAATGGAATGAAACCGCAAGCTTGATCCATGTTGGTCCAAAGCATAGCATTCAGAATGCCACTTTGAAGAAAAACCATTCTGAATTGGTAGAATTGGTGGTTGATTACGAGCGTGACCTGAAGTCCAAAACAAGTGGAGAACAAGAATCAGAAGATCACTTTGCAACTACATCTTTCAACAAGAATGAGGTTAATCTTTCTCATAGTGTGGTTACATTACAAGAGAGGGAGGCTTGGATTGTCCTGTCTACATTACCAGAAATCCAAAATGATACAAGGCATGACTATGATGAAACTGAAGAATAATGGAAACTGCATCAGTATAAAGCATGTTTCTAACATAACTGTGGAATTGGTAACTGTTAAGCTTTCATGTGTCACAGAATCCATTTTACTACAATTAGAAATTTCTTAAAGAGTATGTAATTGTTTTCTCATGGTTTCTTAATACGATTGATGAGATTCTATGTTTTGTAAGATGTGTAGTTGAGAAAAATTTAACGTTATAGTATGGATTGTAGCAAATGAGAGATGATTTGAACAGGACAACATTTTTATAATTTGTGCTTAATAATATTAACTATCATCATAGTTTGTTCATTTGTAAATATATTTTTTTATCATTCATATGAATACTTCATGATATATTAAAAATTATTTTTTACAGTTTTTTTTAACAGTCTCTATCTATAATGTCTTTATCTACTCATTTTTCTTTTTAATCATTCAATACAAGTTTTATCCATATATCTAACAGGAGGCTTTTCTACATTTTATTTTTGTAGAAGTTCAAATCATCTAAATATTTTCTTAACATCCTTCAATAGAGATTACTTCAAATGACCTTCTAAAATAATTATTTTTAATACTTCCTTTATAAGGTTGTGACATTTATTTTAATTTATGTTTCATAAATAAATGAATAAAGTGTAACTCATTACATGGGTTTGAAGAAGGGCTTACCTCTTGCATTTAGTGGAAAAAGTACAATTTGAATCCTCAAAGAAGATTTAAAGTGGAAAAAGCTCTTGAGAATATGAAAATTGATTGGTTTTTATCTTGAAGATTCTTAATAAGTTATGAATTGAACAAAGTTTTGTCGGCCAAAGTCTATTGTATGTCTGAAATGTTACCTGCCAAAGGGATTTCAGATAGTAGCCGTGTAAATTTAACTGAGTCCTAGTTTTATAAACTATGCAAGATAACTATTAGTCTTTGAAAACAAGCAGTCACTTTAGAATGGTGTTTGCTTCAAAATCCTAAATCTTTCAACACTTTAGAGTAATGTGAAACATTTTAGCCAAGACAGCCTACGACACAATAGACCAATACTACTGCTTTTTTTTTATTCCAACAAACATTCTCACATATCTAGTTTTGTTTTATTTCTCCACATGGTAATTAACATTTCATTCTATCAGTGATTTATTGCTCCCTGTTTGGGTACTAGGAGAAGATAGAATTACAAATACTCAGATATATACTTTTTTGTATTTGGTTTAATGATGTTAATGAATATAACTTCTACTTAACTACTATTTGTTTTCTTCCTACTTGTGTTGCTAGCTTGGTTCCACTCCATACTTGCATCATAGCTATAGCTGAGAGTAACAGATGCCCGACAGTCGACAAAGATCGACGCCTGGAAGTGTTGTAGGAAGCACAAACTAACATAGAGAGACGTGGATGATCTATTGTTGGAACTTCTGCGATTCACTATAAAAATTCTTCAAGAGCTTCAAAGTCTAAAACCAAGCAGTTAGGCATCTGAGACAAGTAAAGCATCTACCATATGGCCCATCAATGATGATCTCATAGGCATCTGGGACCAGTGATGAATGCTGCGAGGGCAGACATAGCTTAGGGAGTTTGAAAGGGAAGATAGATGCCGCTTTAATCTATCCAATTTGTCAGAGGATTACAATGGTGAAAGATTTGATAGAATCCACTTTAATCTACCTCATTCAAAGAATGATGAATTTGACCCTATTTTTTTTCGATAAAATTTGTAGTCCACCCTAGGCTGATAATGTGTTATTCGAGGCAAGACTCGAACCCAAGACACCACAGAACTTACGACACCTCTGTTAACCAAAAGTGCCATCCAGTTCACACAATGCTTTGTGTTAAATGAATTTCACTCAGTCAATACTTGGGCTTCTCGAAGATATTACTATCTTGATAAAAAACATAATGCATTTTGTGTTAAAATGGATATTTTTTTTATGCATGGGCATTTGTGTATCTAAGACTCTCAATTGGGAGCACACAGTACAAACACTTCTGATAATATGGATATTCCTATAGAGAACAAGCTATCTTAAAGGTTATTTCTTGCCAATGGACTTTAGGCAAATGTTATACATGTAGTACCAGCATTTTGCAAAGTAATAAAATGAGACAACAAAAACTTTTTATCATTGTAATGCATGAAATAATAAAATGAGATAAAAAATCAAATAAAAGCAAGATGGCTCAAGGGATTCAATTCAAGATAAGCTCAAATTGAACTATATTTTTCACTGTTAAATTTCGCATTTAAAGCAAAGTGAGTCTTGATAAAAAATAATAGGAGCAGTGCATATAACATGACCTCAACAAAGCTAGCCCCAATGCTTTAGAATGAACAAAACAACCTTGACAAGAAATATGAAGAATATGGGCAAAGAAAAAACAACAACAAAGAAAATTTCATATGTTAAACAAACAACTCTAAAATGTTTGTATTGTTTTCAATAAGGTCTCTAGTTCAATGAGTACCCCTCATGCAAGTACAATTTTTGGAAGGGAATGATGGAGAAACACTCCTTTTTAAAGCTAGAAGAGTCGGATGCAGGAGAATTGCATAGGGTTGAAGGGAAAACTATTGTTTGTCTTAAAAAAGTTATAGATGTCTCCACATCAATCTTTCAACTCCTAATAACATGCAGAATTAATGGAAAACTATGAGAATTGCTTATTGATAGTGGATGCACCAAAAATATTGTTTCACCTAATTGTTAAAACCTTAGAACTTAAAACTACAAAAAAGTCTAACATATATACAATTAGCTAGGTGAAGAAAGACATGGACATAACATATGTCAAATATATTATTCTTCACTTAGTTGTCTAAGCATATACAAATTATAAAAGTCTTACATATCTTTGTTAAATATTTTGTTCTTCAATGTCCCTATTTAAAAACTTCTTTTAAAAAAATCATAATATAATCTTCATTTTAAATTTCTTTTAATCCCTTTTATATTTAAATGAGAGAAAAAGAGGTAGTAATTGTAAAAATATGAAAGAGCAGAAGAGGTAAATTAGATTGAAAGAAAAAAGATAAAATAATATGATAAATTATCATATAATTTTTTTCATAAAAGATGACAGAAAAATAAGATCAATATTATCAAGCTGAAAATGACTTGAATAATTCCATAAAAAAATCCCATGAATGGGCATAATAAACTAGTAGAGATAATTTTTATTTTTATTATGGAGAAATAAACACTTTTTCTTAAACTTAATTTAGCGATTAATTACTTCTTGAGAGATGCCCAATAATATTCTTAATTAAATAAATCTAATGCATACATTAAAATCATTCATTACTTTTATTAATGAAATACTTATCATTTTATTAGTTTAAATATCATGCTTTACCGTTAAATTTGACCTTAGTGTAGAGGTTAAATCACTATATGCTAATGGGCAGCCTCTTTTTAACAAATGAAGATCTATAAAATGTCTTTAAAATGATATTTGAAGGAGGGAATAGGCTTGAAAGTCCTTAGGTTTAGCAAGGACTAGTAATAGAGGACCCAAATGGGGATTCCATTGTTCCATGACTCACATAGAATGGTTGACACCCCAATTTTATCAAAATATTCAACTTGGTTTTTTGTCCCCCGGATATTGCCAAAATTACATAAATACCCCCAAACCCTAAGCTTGGCCAAAATTTCCAATTTCATGCAAAATACCCAAATTTGTTTAAAAGTCATTTCAAACTCCAAAATTTCCAATTTCATGCAAAATACCCAAATTTCTTTAAAAGTCATTTCAAACCAACCAAATTGCCCAAAACCACTGAAAATTGCCAAAATTACCAAAATACCCCCAAATTTGTCAAAATTAAAAAAAAAACCCTTGATATCCCAAAGTTTCCCAAAACCTCCAAATCAACTCAAATGCCCCCAAAACCAATTTGGACCCTTTGATTGTACCCAATTTGATCAATTTGACCATTTTGACCAAAACCCCCAAATTGTCTTTAAAGGCCTAATTACCCTAAATTCACCTCAAATGTTCATCAATTTGACCCAAAATTTCCCCAATTTCAATTCTAAACTCAAATTCATCATTTCTATGATCATTTCAAATCAAATCCAAGCTTAATTGGCCCATGCTTTGGGCTCAATTTTGATCCAAACCAAAACCCCCAATTTTGACCATATGACCCAATCTCACTCAATTGAACCTCATAACCCACTCAATCACCACAATTTTGATCCTAAACTCTTCAAAAAATTCCTAATAATCAAATTGAGCCCTCAATTGGCCTTTCTCAAGCCTTAATTTCACTCAATTTTAGCCCAAATCCAAAATCCCCAAATTTGCCCCAATTTAGCCACATGCCCAAGTGTCACCAAATTGAATGCCCAAACCCCAAATATGACACCAAATTGATGTTGAGAACTCTTCATGATATTCCCCTAGATAATTTTAAACCATAAAATTGAACTTAGCCCAACTCTAGGCCAACCTAAGCCCAAGTTTTACCCAACACCCTCAAAATTCACCAATTGCCAAAATCCCTCAAATTGAACCACCAAATCAATTCAAAATCACTTCAAAACTTTTCTAACTCCTTGTAACAATCATCCAAACCAAATTAATCAAACAATTGGGCTTAATTCCATGGCTAACTGACCAAAGGAAAATATGTTGAGATTTTCATACCTATTTTACACTATTTTTAATGATATTGCACTTTAAAGAAGTGTATTTTTTATGTTTTATTGCAGGTATGATGAATTATGGTCATTGGAGCAAAAATATATAAAAACGGTGCAATTTGGAGTAAAAACGAGCAAGAAATGAAATTTTGCCCTATCACCTTTCGATAAGTCTTTCGATGCTTAATCTCTTTTACAATTTTTGCATATTTTTGAATGAGATTACACTTTAAAGGAAGGTTATTTTTATGCTTATTTTGTAGGGCTATCTGTTAGGAACACAACACAACTGAAATGGGGCGAAACAGAGCTAAAACAGAGCGAAACGGTGGAGCTGCGCAGTCTGCTCGCCGACGGCGCCCAAAACGGCGCCGACGGCGCCCAAAACGGCGCTGACGGCGAGATTTACCCGAGAAGACCAAAAAATGACAGAAAAGCTCTCCGACGGCGCCTTCGAGCCCATCGACAGTGCCTGGGACGACTATGGACTGACTTTTGGCGGTTATGGGTCGAACATATTTAGACGCTTTTTGAAGGGAAACTTGTGGCAACTCTTCAAACTTCGTCCCTATACTTTAAAAGAACAAATTTAGGTTAGAAAAAGGGGGTTTTATGTGAGAGGAATGTTAGAAAAATTGTGGAGAAAGTTTAGGGATTTTAGAATAGGAGCAGAAATGTAGATTTCTACCATTTTGGAGAGATTGGAGAGGGGATTTTAAGAGAATTTGTAAGGAGATGTTCTAGCATTGCATGGATCGGCGGGAGACTTTGTGGGAGAGATTTTCTTCTTTCTTTCAAAGGGAAAAAGCTAAGTATTGTGTTCTTCATTATCTTATGGTTTTGTAAACACTTATCTAGTGGATTTGCTTTGATGAAATGAAGTTTTTCGTTGTGTTTTCTTCGTGCTTTGTGATGTGTTTCTCTTACTCTCTCTCTTCTTGTTTGGAAATAATGGTATGGGAAAATTATGCCGTTGTTTTCATTTTACTTTTCTTTTGTAATGAGTAGAATTCATGTTTAGGATTTTTTGATGCATGTTAGAAGCGGATTTAATTATAAATGTGATGATTTTTACTTGCACTTTATTTACATTACAATAAAGGCCTGTTGTAGCGTTAAAATTCATTGTAATTGCATTAAGACCCGATAGGGCTGTGTAATTCTCAACAAAGTAGAACCACATTCAAATTTCATGGATGATTAAGTTTATGGGAGTTGAATGTAAATAAATAAGGAAATATACTTTGATGGGCGAGAATTGGAGATTTTAGGGTGACATACTAAAATCCCCAATTTGGTCCTATTGTTTGAGTACTGAAGCGGAGATGTTAACCCTCAGGCGAGGGGAAAGTGAGAGCTCCGAAGTGAGAGCCGGTATCCTCCAAGCCTAGCCACGAATTCAGTAAACAAGCATAGGATTAGTCAATGTTCTTTATGTCTGGATCAAAGGGTAAAGAATATGATTGCTCATATTTTGCACATG
>NW_018237541.1:702635-707210 GCF_001263595.1 Phalaenopsis equestris | reverse complement strand
CAGTCGATATCCGCCCAACCTAACCACGGAATTAGGGACCAAACTTTGGATTAGTCAATGTTCTTTATTGCACTCGGGAGAGGGTAGAGAATATGATTGCTTCTATTTGACACAAAACTATTTTTAAATATATTTTTCAAATGATTTCAATTTCTTCACAAGAAATATTTTCATTATAAATGGAAAGGATGTTTTCTCATACTTAAACTTTTTGTCACAAAAACCTTTATTTTATTTCAGTAATTTATTTTTAAAAGTTTAGAATTTAGTTTAATTTACTTGTTATAGTCGTACATCAACATATTTAGTAGCAATTCACTTAAGTAGTTTAACTTCAAACTTCGTACTTTACTTTGTTTTTATTTTTAGTTTATAATAAAATATAAATAGCTAGCTTATATATATTTCCAGCTTCCCTGCAGGATCGATATCTAGGACTCCATTAGAGCTCTGTATTACTTGAGTGATATATATACTTGCGTTATATGTAAAAGGGAATTGGGACTTTAAAAGAGGTTTTAGAGATAAATTATTTTCATTAAAGTTACATTATTGTTTGGGTTATATTGCATCATTACTAATTTAATATCAATTTTCCCGAATCTCACATCACACCACAGTCACCAAATGGAGCCTAGTGACCAGGCTAGATCCACCTAACCCACCCTATTTGAGCTTTGGACCAATGGTCCCTTGATTTAAGGGATTTCACCCTATTTATGGCCTAAATCAAAATATCCTCACCACCATCACTAACCATTAGCGGCTAACTGTCATAAACCCTCTTTTGGCTCCCCTGACTTCTCTGGCCACCACCCCTAGCCCTACCGGCTAGCCTAGTGTCTGAAAAACCCTAAAATCGAGAGCCACCCCCCTTAAATAAAAACCCAAAGCACCCATCCAAGCTTCCTAGCTTTGATTGACTCCTAACACTTTGAAGCCCTCCACTATATGCTATGTTTCATGAAGTTGACACCACTACTTGAAGATTTTAATCACTGACAACGATGCCAAAAACTTGATGCGGACTTTATTTTTTTGATTCATTTTATATATTCTATATAGTCACAATGATATAAACGCAAATATACGTATCGCTCAAGTAATATAGGGCTCTAATGGAGTCTCGTTTATTGACCCCACATGGAAGCGAGGTAAGAGGTCCTTAGTTAAAGTTCTAGTATATACTATCAGGCCTTAGATTGGAATGTCGATTAAAATGGTGTTTTATCTAGCAACTACTCTTACATGACAATGTTAAATGTAATGATAATAACTATTCTTAAAAGCAAATGTTAATTCTAAAGATAACCTCTTTTTGGATGAATTGGTTCAGAGAATTTAAAGATGTTAAAAACTACTACTCTTATGTAGTGAATTGAATAATGTAAAGGAATGAGATACATTAAATATTGTATGTGCCAAATAAGAGCAATCATATTCTTTACCCTCTTTCGAGTGCTATAAAGAACATTGGCTAATCCTAGATTTTGTCCCTAAATTTGTGGTTAGGCTGGGAGGATACTGACTCTCACTCCAGAGCTCCCACTTCCCTTCGCCTGAAGGCTAACTCTCGCTTTAGTTTCCAAACACTGGGACCAAATTGGAGATTTTAGTCTGTCACCCTAAAATATCCAATTTTACGCCCATCAAAGTATATTTCCCTATTTATTTGCATCCAACCCCCATGAACTTCACCATCCATGGAATTTGAATGTTGTTCAACTTTGTTGAGAATTACACCGCCCTCTCGGGTCTTAATGCAATTATAATGAATTTTAACACTACAACAGACCTTTATTGTAATGTAAATGAAGTGCAAGTAAAAATCGTCGCATTTATAATTAAAAATTCTTTTAGAATGCATCCCAAAATCCTAAACATGAATCCTACTCATTGCAATAGAAAAGTAAAAGGAAAATAATGGCATAATTTTCTAATGCCACTATTTCCTAATAAGAAGAAAGAGTAAGAAAAAGACATCACAAAAGATGAAGAAAACACAACGGAAAACTTCATTCAACGGAAAACTTCATTTCAGATAAGTGTTTACAAAATCATATGATAATGAAGAACACAATAAGATAATGAAAAACACAATACTTAGTTTTTTTCTCTTGAAAGAAAGATGAAAATCTCTCCCACAAAGTCTCCCGTTGATCCATGCAATGTTAGAACATTTCCTTACAGATTCTCTCAAAATCCCCTCACCAATCTCTCCAAAAAGGTAGAAATCTACATTTCTACTCCTATTCTAAGATCTCTAAACATTCTCCTAATTTCACACACACCACTTTTTCTGACATAAAAGCATTCTATTATAGTGTAGGGACGAATTTCCCAAGAGATGTCGCAAGAAACTTTCCAAAAAGCGTCCAAATACATTAAGCCTTCTAGAAATTTGCCTAGTATTGCGTCCAAATTGTCTCAGGAGCTGTCGATGTCGTTTTGGGCGCCATTGGAGCCATTTTTACGTCGCTCTCTGCACTGGCGCCGTCGGCGCCCACTCTGCGCAGTTCCACCATTTTGCTTTGTTTTGCTTCATTTTAGTAATGTTCCGTCCCATTTCAGTTGCGTTTCGTTCCTAACGGATATACCTAAAAATAAATATATAAACATAAAAATAATATTTCTTTAAAGTGTAATTTCATTCAAAAATATGTGATAAGTGTAAAAGAAATTAAACATAGAAAGACATGTCAAAATGTGTCAGGACAAAATTTTATTTCTTGCTCCTTTTTACTCCAAACTGCACCGTTTTTTATTCTTTTTCTCCAAAACTACATTTCCTGTACCTGAAACCAAAAATATGGAAATTGCTACATTTCCTGTACCTGAAACCAAAAATATGGAAAATACCATCCTTTAAAGTGTAATATCATTGAAAATCACCAAAAATAGGCATTAAAAGTATATGAAAAATTGAACATATTTTACCCGTATCAAATTCCCCCAAACATAATTGTTACTTGTCCTTAAGTAACACTATAATTTTAAAAACTAAATTTATTTATTTGAGGTAGTGGGTTTGAGTAGATTTTCTTATAATTTTATCTCAGAAAATGTTATAATGTAACTTAAGAGAAACTTTAGCAAATCAACCTAGGACTAGAGTGTAAGAATATCTCATATTCAACTTAGTATTCAACTTAGGAATCCTTTCAACTTAGGAATCCTGATTTTTTATTTTCTTTAAAAGTTATTGAAACTTGTCAAACTAAAGATTCATAAGAAGTATAAAAATAGAATTTAAAAACATTATCTATACCAATTTTACCAATACCTTTTTTGAAATAAGAATAAGCTTAGGATTGTTCTAAGTCTTTTCTTTTAAAAAGATTCAAGTGAAATCAATTTTTTATTAGGCTTTTCCGCAAGCTTCTCCTCCATATTTTCTTTTGAATTTTATTTTTCTTTTTCTTTATGGATTGTTTTTCAATCATTTCTTTTATTTTTCTTTCAAGATCATTTTAATCCTTACTCTTTTTTTTTTCTCTTTTTTTTGTGTGAGGATAAATATATCTGGGTAGGCCTTTAATAATTTTGACTTTCACTATCCTCTTTGTAAATTCCAAAACTCAAAAATATTCCCTCACTTTTTAAAAGTGTAAGTATTAGTAAAAAAAAAAGGTTTTAATAAAGACTCAATTCTCAATAAGTATAAATCTAAGAATCATAGTTTTTCAAATATTCAACTCCTTTCTACCATAAATAGCAAAATCATTTTCCCAGTGTTTCTTACAAAATATCTTAACTCTAGAATAGTTTCTTCACATAGGATTTCAACTAAGTTATTTTTCTAACATTCCTAAAATCAAAGTTATAGTAACCTAAAGATAACACCACATACCACAAGTCATTTTAAAAGTAATATCAAATTAAATACGGGCTACTGAGGACAAATAAAGTTAAGTTTTTTTAAAAAAATTTTCTTCCCCCTAAACTTAAATTTTAAAATATGTTACAATTAATTCCATAAAATGTAGCAGAAAGAAAAAGTAAAAGTTGAACCTACTAACTACTACAACATCCTATCAAATTCATATACATGCATAATCAAGATAGAATGACTACAGGAGAAAGTAAATCTAGCCTAAAACATGCTTGTAATAATATTAAATTAAAAGAAAGTATACTCACTTTAAAATTTTTGTTTTTCTTCCTACCCCCAAACTTGATTTTTAACATGTATAACATTTAGTGCAGAAAATATAAGTAGAAAGAAAAACAGTTTAGAAATTCTATCTATCACAAATTTCTATCAAAAAGTATCTACAATTATTTATCAGGATAGAATACATTAGAAATTCTATCTATCACAAATTTCTATCAAAAAATATCTACAATTATTTATCAGGATAGAATACATGTAGTAGAAAATAAATCTAAACTAAACATGCCAGAATGAAATTAGCTAAACAAAAGTCTAACTAGCATAACATGTATCAGCATTGAAATATAAAATTGTTCTTCAGGTCTTATAAAATTGTAACACAAACACAAACAAACAAACAAGATAAATGAGGTCAATTTTTCCTCCATCTTATCGCATCTCACTAACTTACTTACAATTTC
>NW_018237541.1:700998-702484 GCF_001263595.1 Phalaenopsis equestris | reverse complement strand
TTATAAGGATAGTGTAAGATCATCCACATATTATTCATCAAATAGGTTAGCTACTCTTACCAAATGAAAACAAAGTTAGAAAAAAGGAAGTAACAAAATTGAGATGGAACTGTCACAGTTCAAATTGAAGATGTCTCTTGTAAAAATCAAGTTTGGGTTAGACCCAAGTCATAGTGGACTCGTCAATCCAACTACTACAAGAGATTAACCAAGTCTAGCCATAATAAGAAGTTAAGGAATCATCTCCCTCATGACACATATAAAGATCAAATCAAAGCACTAACAATCTAAACATCCACCAATCATCAATCAAAATGATCAATTCACACTAAAGCGTACACAATACAACACTAACAATCATGACTCTTAAGTATACTAAATCAAATCACACAGATAACTATGGGTTGCCTCCAATAAAGCGCTTGATTTAACGTTGCTAGCCCGACAAATGATTCCCCCTGGATCAAAATTCCAATTAAGTAATCCTTGATCAATCGCCAAGTCTTTTTCAGATCTAGGGATTCCTACAAAATCCTTGAATTTAAATTTAGCATTATTCCTCATATTTCCTTATAGATCTAACATTCTTCTATTACTTTTCTCAATTTTCATATTAATATCATTCTTAAAATTTATAAGAAATTGATATCTAAAAGATAATTCAAGATCTCCCAAATTTTGGATCAGATTCTCTTTAGATAATTCAGATTTTGGATCAAATTCTACTAGATTACTGATCCCTGGATACTGCTAATATGCACAATACAACAAAAATTCAGATTATATTTCACTTATATTTCCTTACTTTGCAAGTTATATTTCCTTATTTTGCAACAAAACCCAAAACTTGATCCTGAAGAAAAATAAGAATTTAATTTTTAATTTATATATATTGGGATACTACGCAAGTATACGTATCGTTATCAAGTAATATAGGACTTTTTAAATAAGACCTGAATATCGAACCCACGGGGAGAATACATAATATGTACTATTTAAAAACAAACTTTCTATATTTAATAAAAAGATAATTATCTAAACTAAAGATGATTTTTTAAGTAATGAAAATTTAAATATTTTTGGTATTTTCAATATTTTGATAGAACAATAACAATTTAAAAAGATAACAAGAGTTTTTGCAGAAGAAGAGCACTAAATATGAAAATATCTTTCTTCTTGTTATGAATCAGCAATAAGTATAGGAATTTGGTTGTAGAAGTATGCAAATTGTGTTGTGCCAAATAAGAGCAATAATATTCTTTACCCTTACTAGAGATGCTATAAAGAACATTAGCTAATTTAAAGTTTGAATAATTCTGAATATCGGCTATGCAGGGAAGATACTAGCTCTCACTCTAGAGTTCCCTTGATTCCCTCCACCTGAGGGCTAACATTCTTGTATCAGAACCTAAAACAATAATCCAAGTTTGGGGCTTTAACTTGTCACTTTAAAGTCCTCTAACTCTACACCCTTCAATGAATATTT
>NW_018237541.1:693471-700870 GCF_001263595.1 Phalaenopsis equestris | reverse complement strand
TTCTCACAACAAATTTTAACATCTAGATTGGCAAAATCAAGAAGTAAATGAACTGCATGGATTTAAATCATCACAACTTCTTCCATCATTGAAGATCAATACTTTCCACAACTTCTATCCAAAACTTAATTACTTATCATTTTAAGAAGAAAGATAAAGAAAACTACTCAGAATCCATGGAGAAAACAAAATCACACTTTAGTTTAAAAGAAAAAATCATTGTCAAACCAACAATAAGTCTCAATTAAAACCAAAAGTAGTCTCAAAACAAAAAGATAAAAACTTATCTCAAGTCATCCACCAAACTCTTGAAGCTCCTTTGATTCTCTTCTCTTTACAATCACTCAAAATAAAATAATAAAAATGATTAAATAAAAGTAAAAGTGGTGCCTGAACATCTCTCTGAACTAACTCCCGAAATGAGAACTTTCAAAACTTTCCAATACTTTCAGGACCTCTTTCAAAGTCCCAATCTTCTTTCTTTTATAATTTTCCAAAAGGTGTATTGGTTTTTCTTCAAAATATGTCTAGATTCGATGTATTTCCTCAAGAGATGCATCATTTTGTGATAATTTTCATCCATGGTGCCTCAAAAACCTCTTCAAAATTCACAGAAATTGAATTTACTCATCCAATAACCGTCATTAACGCTTAAGCGCGGGGCCTTAAGCGTGAAGCCTATTGCGCTTAGGCTCGGCCTTCTCTGTTTAACCGTCGCTTAAGCGCCGGATATGGTTTTTAGGCCCCAGATATGGTTCTTAGGCGCCAAAACTCTTTTGCACATTTTTCACCTTTTTGCTCCAAATTTGATCATTTTTCACTCCTTTAAGTATTTTTAATCTTTTTTACCTGTATCTGCAAGAAAAACACAAAAATATCTTCTATTAAAACACAATATCTCAAAAATAGGTATAAAAATGTGTCTAAAAATACTTTATATTTTAGGTGTATCATTTACTCTTCTGTTTCAAGTTATCTTCTAGTTATTCCCCTTGGTACTGAGTAAATGGTGGAGTTGGTCTTTCTATATTTATCTTAGTTGAGAAAATAGGTTTTTCTAATTACTTGAGGAAATTCTTCCATTGGTATTTCAGTCTCCTTATCCTCATTTCTCAACTCGAAGTTCTTTTGAAACATCTCTTCAAATTCTCTTCTAAATATTTATTTGATAACTTTATATTGCTCATCATTCATCTGCTTAGGGTTTATCTTAGGGTCACTAGGTAAAATCTCTGGGGGGTAACTGTTAATTGCATTAATAATCTGCCCCAACATCAGAATCTCATTCATTTTATCTGTATACCTTGGAATATGTCATTCAGTGACTTTGAATAACTCTTTCATAAGAGATCTTTTTCTGATTTCATCATTTAATTTAGGTTGATCTTGTGATTGAGTCGAATATGAAGATATAAAGCCAGGTGTTGTAGATGAATTCTCTAAAAAGGTAGGCTTTAAAATTGTGTGGGGTATATTCATTTTATGTTCATGAGATTTTTCAACATATGGAATTAAAAGTTTACTATTTTCAATAACGTCCATCATTTCACATCTCTCCTGAAAATACATACAGTCTTTTTTAAACAACATTTTAGACTCATAATGAAAGTCTATTTCGATCTTATTTGTTAACTTACTCTCAAAACTTTTTTGGAAATGGTCTTTACTTAGATAATCAATTTTATCCATCAAAAAACAATCATCATCTTTTCTCTCAGCTGGATATTTCATAGTCTTTAACACATTAAAAGTGACTTCCTGGTCATTAATGTTCATAGCCAACTCTCCTTTTTGAACATCTATCATAGCTTGTCCAGTAACAAGAAAAAGGTCTCCCCAAAATAATGGGATTTTCTTTATCTTCCTCCATATCTAATACAATAGAGTCCATAGGAAAGATAAATTTATCCACTTTAACAAGCACGTCTTCTATAACCCTTTTTGGATAAATGATAGATCGATCAACTAACTGAAGGGTTACAGTAGTGGGAGAAATATCAGCTAAACTAACCTTCTAAATAAGATAGAGGCATCACATTAACGCTCGCTCCTAAATCACATAAAGCTTTTCCACATAATCTTTCTCCAATTGCATAAGGAATTGTAAAGCTATAAAGATCTTTAATTTTCTAAGGAAGCTTTTTCTGAAGTATAGCGCTGCACTCCTCACTTTCTCATTTAATATCTCCTTTATAATCCCCAAATTTTATTTTCTTATTTAATATCTCATTTATAAACTTTACATAACGTAACATCTGCTCCAAAGCTTCAGCGAAAGGAATATTTATCTTTAACTTCTTATGTACTTTCATGAACTTTAAAAATTATTTATCCAACTCTTACTGTCTAAATCTTTGAGGAAATGGAGGTGGTGGTCTTTCTAAATTGATTTTAGTTGGAGATATTAATTTTTCCAGACCCTTAGAAACATGTTCTTTAGGTCTTCTAGTTGTGTTTGTTTCTCTCACAATTTCTTTCTCTTTTCTAACGACATCCTCTATCTCTCTTCCACTTCTTAATTGGACAGCTTCTACCTGTTCATTATTATTTTCTTTAGAGTTGATCTCTGTGTTGATACGAAGTGTTCCTTAGGGTATATTGCTAAGTGAATTAGCAATTTGGCCCAGTTGATTCTTTATATTTCTAATTACAAATTTGATCCATCTATGAATTGTATCGCACGACATATAGATTAATTTGGTCCTTCCTAGCTTTCTTACCGATCCCAGAAGTTTTCAAATCTAAAATCTTTCTGTCTTAGAAGGGGTGTAAGTCCTTATGCTTTCCTGTTGAGCACAAATGTTTTCAAATCTTAAATCTTTCCATCTTAGGCGGGATGTAAGCCCTTATGCTTTCCTATCGAACATAGATGTTTTCAAATCTTAAAGCTTTCCATCTTAGGTGAGATGTGAGTCTTTATGCTTTCGCTCCGAGAATAGACGTTTCCAATCTTAAAAATTTCCGTATTTGGTGAAATGTAAGTCCTCATAGTTTCTTAACAAGCATAGATGTCTTCAAATCTTAAAAATTTATGTCTTAGGTGAGTTGTACGTCTTTATGCTTTCTCTCTGCGCATAGACATTTTCAAATCTTAAATTTTTCTATCTTCGGTGGGATGCAAGTTCTTATGATTTCCTGTAGAACATAGGCGTTTTAAATCTTAAATCTTTCTGTCTTAGATTGGATGTGAGACTCTATGCTTTACTCCTAAGATGAATATCATCCTATATTTCGTCTGACAATTTTCCAAGCTGAATGATATGCTCTAGCGTTGTCCTTCCTGATCTAGTCATCCTATTCAATTGTTAGGTTAAATGTGATTCCATAAGGTTTTCTGCCTTAATGTGTTCACGTAAATCTAAAAATCCCTAGAGGGAACTAAAACTATAATCCCGAAAAATATGAACACAAATTTTCTAGTTGATTGTTTCATTGAATGTCAATATGTGTGTCATACTTTGAGTAGTTTATCACACATATTGGGAGTTCATTTGTTGACCACATTTATGGGTCACATGCAGTTTCATAGTCATATAGAGCTTTAGAAAGGTCCTAGTGCCTCTAAGTATTAATATCAGCACACTTGCCTCTTTCTGGCCTGACATGGTTATACGAGGTGTTAGCCCCCAGGTGGAGGGAACCGATGGAACTCTAGAGTGAGAGCTAGTATCTTCCCTACTAGCCGGTCTTTAGAACTATTCAAAATTTAAATTAGTCAATGTTCTTTATAGCATCTCAAGTAAGGGTAAAGAATATTATTGCTCCTATTTGGCACAACATAATTTGCATACTTCCACAACATAATTCCTATACTTATTACTGATTCATGATAAGATAAAAGATATTTTCATATCAAGTGCTTTTCTTTTACATAAACTCAAGTTATCTTTAGAAGTTTTACTGTTTTGTCAAAACATCAAAAATACCAAAAAGAATTGAATGTTACTTATCGAGAAAATATCTATAATTTAAGTAACTGCCTTTTTAAAAATAGAAAGTTTGTGCATATTGCATATTTCCCTGTGGGTTGGATATTCTGGGCTTAATCAAAAAGTCCTATATTACTTGATAATGATACGTATACTTACGTAGTATCCTAACATATATATATTAAAAAGTTAAATTCTTATTTCCTCCAGATCAAGTTTTTGGTGCTGTTGCAAAGCAGGAAAGATAAGTGAAGAATAGAAATTGCATACATTATTATACTGTTGCATATAAACTGTCGGGATCACTAGGACATTTTATTTAAACCCCCCTCTCATGGCCAAAAAATAGAGCAATCCAATTTCGTTGGGGAAACTCTGTCAAATTGCTCCCAGAGCTCCTCCAAAACTCCCTAAGCTCATTGCAACCATCTCTTGGCCACTTCCCCCATCTCCTAAGCTCAATTTTTGAGCTCAAAATAAGGAAAACTTTCGGCCATCCTCAAAAGTCCCCAAACTTCAAATTCAACTGCTCTTGAGCTTCCCTAGAGTAGGAAATGAAAATCACATTGCAATCCCCCTCTGTTGAGCTCTCCAAACCACTCCTAGACCAAGGCTGCTCCCCATTTCATCGAATTTCTACTTGGAGCTTACACTAGAGAAAACCAACCTATCTAGAAGGCTCGTTGAACTCCATTGAAGCTTCTACAAGTGAAAGTATCCACAAGAACCTAATTGTGGCCTCCCCTCTCAGACAAAGGTATTGACCATTAACCCTAATTTTGAGCTCGATTTTCACCAAATGTTAAGTGAAGTTTGATTTCATAGCATTGTAACCGTATGGATGTGTTCTCGTTGATTAGATGAAGGTGTAAGAACAAACCCCACGTGATTTGGTTGAGTATCGAGTAAGATCTTAGGTCTAAAAGTTTAACGATTCACGAGCTCTGGCTATCGGGGACGATGACGACGATGACGGAGAGCCGTTCCGTTTGATCGAGCGTGTATTGAACGGATGGACGAGATCAAGCCAGATGGAGTCTTTGTGCGTGAATAGCTGGATGTGTGGCTGTCGAGTCAGATGGCAGTGTCGAACTTCGCGTGGATCTTTGGAGTCGTCGCGCGTTTACGTGGCGCTGACTGGGATAAATAGAAAATTAAGGATTTATTGATTTAAATAAATGCTCGATCTTTGATAAATCATAACTTTGTGTAGAAAAATCATAAAAATAAAAAAAAAATACCTTATTACTCAGTGAGCAGAGGAAAATTATGTGCACTAAAAATAAAATTATTTTCCAAGTATTTGATTTTTAATTAATTAAATACTCTCTGAGGTATTTTAATTCATTATGATTAAATACTAATCACCATGGCTTGAAGTTTTTAGGGTTGATTCCTTATGACAGAAGGCACCTCCTCCTATTTTCCCAGAGTCAGAAAACACCACTATGCTTTTAATCCTAATTTTCAAACCTAAATGGCTATTTTGGTTTTATTTAATCATATAGATTAAAATATTTCTCAAAAATTTATGGGATCAATTTTGTTAGGTTTTCTATGGTCAGAGGAGCTTAGGAAAATTATTTTGATGATTTGAATAATTTTGTAGATTTCTGTTGTTAATTAAATATTTTTAGCTTGTATTAATTTATTTAAATTAAATATAAATAAAAAATTGACAAAATTAATTTCACATTGTTCATAAAAATCATTTTAACTCATTGTAAAAATTTGAAATTTATTTACGTTAATTTGACCATTAAAGTGAATTTTGTAAACAAAGATAGTATTTTTGCACAAAATAAAGTATATTAAATTAAATAAACTGAGATAAAAATATGAAAAATAGTTTTCTAAGTTCCTTGTGATTAGAGGTATTTGATAAAAATAAAATATATTTTTGTGAAAATATTTTATTTTGTAAAGTATATTTTAAATTAAAAATAATTAAAATAATCAAAATTTTCAAAAATACAAAAAAATAGTTCAAAATGTGTGTCATTATTTCCTGATCACTTAGGACACCTTAAAATATTTTTCTTGATTTTTCTAAATTAAAAATAAATTTTAAAGGCCTAAAAATGACCTTTAAATAATTATAATAGTTACAATATTATTCAAAAAATCATGAAATTTTGTCTAAGTATTCTTCTAACTTAGGAAAACCTCCAATAATTTCCCCATAAATTAAAACTTCACTTTGATTAATTAAATTAACATTGAAAAGTCTTATTTTTTGGGTAAAATAATTATTTTAAATTAAATCAAATTTTGAAAAATCATACTCTCCTCTATGATATTTTAATTAATCCATGGATGGGATACTAAAATATTTTCAAGGCCATTTGAATTTTGCTTGAAGAATTATAAGATGAAAAGCCCAAAGGACAAAGTGGTAATTTTAAATTTTGGTGTCTTAATCAAAATTTAGGAGTAACCATTGGGGATGGGTAATTTTGATCCTTAATGAACTTATTGGAGGATTGAAGTGCAATGGGTTAAATGTAGAAACTCATTTACCACCTTTTTCACAAAATCATAATTTCCCTAGTCTCATGACTTGGAAGCCAATTAAAATCAAATGATTCTTAAGTGATGGGCTTAAGCTAGAAAGATGATTATTTACTTATCTTAGGTCTAAAATTGAGGATGATTTGATCTTTCAATAAGAATATATGTCACTTAAACCAAAATTTTAACCACCACCTTTTTCCCCTTTTATGATTGTTAAGGGTTTGGTAGTGACCTAGGCTCGATGTCTAGACTCAATTAATTGGATTTAGAAGATAATATGATTGGGGATCAACATCTTTAAATACTTCAAGCCCATTTGTGATGGGAACCAAATCTTTAATGACTTAATCTTGCCTTAGGGGCATTCATCCATATAACCTTTAAGTAAAATATCAAATTGACTAAAGCCTCTTATCCTTGAGATAATTTAATTATCAAGCTTCCATGAGCAACGAGGTAGTCACACTCTAACCCTAGATGATTAATAAAACAATATGATGAAGTTATAAATGAACTCAAAATAATTCAAGAGATCCTCAAAGTAGTTCAGGGTCATTCCCCCGAACACTATGAAATCTTTTTGATATTTTGAAGGGCACATTGATCTTACCATATTTTGTTCTAAAATCACCCATTAAGAGCTTCAGAGGCTCAATAAAGTCACGACTTGGGGTTTGGTAGCTATACCTTCATCTACTCTTACTCTGGTACCTTTAATTCCTTGCAAAACTATATACATTGCTAGAACTAACCTTTCAGGTGGAGGAACTAGAAGAATCGTAGGTACACTTTTTAATTATTGCATTTACATTTCTGTTCCTCTTATTTCTTGCTTGCATGTTTAACAACAAGGTCACCCTGCATGTTAAAACTAAAAACTGTTAGGATAACCACACAACCAAAAACTAAAATTTAAAAATTAAATAAGATAAAATTTACCGCCACAACACTCAAAA
>NW_018237541.1:685293-693402 GCF_001263595.1 Phalaenopsis equestris | reverse complement strand
CTCAGAGGAGGTAACCTACGGTTGCTAACTAGATTTCCCACGGTCTAAATGAAAGTATGGAACTCATTGAGTTCAGTTTAGTAAATTTATTTAGACTAAGTGAATTCGAAAGAAAATAGTGATACCAAAATGAGGGAACCGTAGGATCATAACCGGTGTCGCTCTAATCAACTTTAATATTTAATTAACCATGACCCTTATGAACACTTGATTTGACATCATAACTTGACACATTAAAAAACTTAAACTCACCACGATGAGAAGCTTAGAGTTAGCAATGTGGGCAGCGCGACAATCTTCAACAACATAACATGTCTACACCGATTAAATTATCTTTTTTTAGAATTAAACAACCAAGCCATAGGACTTCGAGGTTATCCGCCCAGTGCGACATAAACCCTCAATCTTATCTTTAGGCTTTTGTATGACTCTGCTATATAATATAAGCTCTAACTTGTTTTAGGATTCTGAGCTTGTCGTTCATCACGACCTAAATCCTCACATCTTTCAGGCTATTCGTGTGATTTTTTCACACGGATGTAAGACCTAATTAAATAAAATTAGTAGGATGAAACTTTTAAATATTTCTCCTCTAAACTGAAGCCAACCCATAGGGTAACTTGTGAAGTCACTGAGGTTCTCCTCAGAATCTATGACATGCCATAGTTCTTCTTCCTTTAGATTCTAAAATAAAATATTTTCAATTTTGAGTCATTCCCCTTTCACATCTCTTTGTCTGATCTCTTTGAAAAGTCATATTCTTTTGACCTTTTTGAAGATAATATCCCTTGATTTTTATCAAAATTTTTCTTGAGTGACTTCATTCATTTAAGATGTAATTAACTATAGGGGTTTGCCCTTCTAGGAAGTTTTTCTAAACCCAGCTTAATATAAACCCTATTTAATTTTTCGTATTAAATAGGGAAACTTGTTGGCTTACAAATAAAAAAATGGATTTTGCAGACCAAACATATGTCATATATTTCTTAGTTTATTTGATCGAGTCTCACTCTCAAGTCTTGTGTTTATCTTTCGGGATAAATACGTGGCTTATGGTGTAATGCTCTTTCATTTAAATTATGAAAGATATGTGATCAGTTTGAATTCATATTTTTCTAAAATTATATATATATATATATATTAAATGTTTTTCCGAAGCGGACGACGAGATTTCGATTCCGGCGACCGACAACTTCCAATAGGCGACTCCCCTTAAAATTGTGTCGACAAATATCTCATCGTATTTTCATTTTAAATGAACATGTTATTCATTTTGTAATCTCCCCCAACTTTGAAAGTCTTAAATTATTTAATTATTTATCTGATCTCTTTGAAAAGTCATATTCTTTTGACCTTTTTGAAGATAATATCCCTTGATTTTTATCAAAAATTTTCTTGAGTGACTTCATTCATTTAAGATGTAATTAACTATAGGGCCCTTCTAGGAAGTTTTTCTAAACCCAGCTTAATATAAACCCTATTTAATTTTTTGTATTAAATAGGGAAACTTGTTGGCTTACAAATAAAAAAATGGATTTTGCAGACCAAACATATGTCATATATTTCTTAGTTTATTTGATCGAGTCTCACTCTCAAGTCTTGTGTTTATCTTTCGGGATAAATATGTGGCTTGTGGTGTAATGCTCTTTCATTTAAATTATGAAAGATATGTGATCAGTTTGAATTCATATTTTTCTAAAATTATATATATATATATATATTAAATGTTTTTCCGAAGCGGACGACGAGATTTCGATTCCGGCGACCGACAACTTCCAATAGGCGACTCCCCTTAAAATTGTGTCGACAAATATCTCATCGTATTTTCATTTTAAATGAACATGTTATTCATTTTGTAATCTCCCCCAACTTTGAAAGTCTTAAATTATTTAATTATTTATCTAGCAAGCAAATTGGATTGGACCCTTAAATGTAGCATAATGGGATTGGGCATTCAATGAGGTCACATGCACTTTAAATTGAATTTGGGTGTAGTGAGAGGCCGTTGGCTTGTAGTTTAAGTCAGTTGGTGTTATTTAATCTTAGAATTGAGATCTAATGACCTAAGGCTCCCACTTCCATAAGATAGAATACCCCTTAAATTCAATAAATAGTTACCATAATGCATGACAATCATAAGTGGCATGGGTCAAAATGTTTTTGACTATGGTGGCATAACAGTAAAATCAAAGAATTGAAGCCATGCATTATGTTTTATATGGCACAAAAGTATTTTAGGGTATTTTTATAAGTTATTATTTCCCAAAGGGTCCTTTGAATTCATAGGTAATATTTATTTATCTCTTCAACATAAAATTTAAGAATATAATGAGGATGGAATGTAAGATAGACGAGATAACTATAAATATAGAATAATTGAAGATATTTTATCCTTAACTTAACCTCTCTATCATAAATAATATTTTCTTACACTGAAGATGGAGAGAAAAAGAAGTTGCAAGGTTAAGCCTCGTAACCGAAGAAGTTTGAATCTCTTTATCGTTGTTTCCTCCCTTACTTTTTCATTAGTGAATTTTAATCTTATTGAGGATGTCATTAGTAACCATTAATTAATGGGAAAAGTAGGGTAGCAGGTTGGATAAAAAAATGGATTGAGAAGGAAAATAAGAAAGGTTTCTCCTCATAAGGCTAAGAACTTGATTAGGCTATGCCAATATGGGCTTTCATTAGAGTTCCTATGGTGGGCTCAATAATAGGGCACATATTATATTGTGTGAGGTAATTTTGTGTTGTCAGCAGACTTAAATGGACTATAAAAGGACTTAAGGCTATGTTTGAGCAACTTAAGCTTAGGTAAGAGAAGTTTGACGTATTGTATAAGATTGGCCTAAGTGGGTATGTTGGGTGCTTATATGATTAAACATACCTAAGGGGCCTTGAGACATATATTAAATCACATCGGTTATTGAATTAGAGTAATAGGATTCTTTAAACCAAAATTTTGTTTGTTAGCTTTACATTTTGCATAATGTTGACCTATGGAATGTTCATGGGGTCCAATTTCATCTAAGGGTTCCATAAGTGACTAGGATATCACGAAACCCAAGATAATCAACGAGAATTTTATTTCAGGCATCCATAATGGTGTTAAGGTGAGTTCAATACAAAGTTAACCAGTTATGACATATCTAGCTTCATGAACTATGATGGTGATAACCATGAGGCATCTAATCAACACCAAATGTATAATAATAGACTCTATGTTGGATCCAATTAAAAAAATCCCATAAGGCCAATCAAGATTAGCATAATATTGTAAGAGACAAAGAAAGATTGAACTCATATAAAGAGAAGGCTAGTAATCATATGCATTGCCCATGGAGGTCAACTTAGATATCGATTCAAGTATTACTAAAATTGATGCTAATAAAGGATCCCAACTAAGTATAAGGTACTAAAAAACATGACACATATGATTATTAATTAATAAAATATTATCCTAAATTATATGTGTTAGCATATTACTTCCAAGAAAATGATGAAAATAAATTAATTTTGCATATTTTAAACAGTAAAACTGTAATCACCAATATATAACTTATTTTAAGAGGTTGGGTTATGGGTTGGCTATTTGCATATCTCTTAATAAAGACTACTACTTTTTCCTCTCCCTATTAGCTACCAAGTAATTTCTTAAATATTATTCTAAGTTAAATTCTTATAAATGAAGGAGCATTTCTTGATTGATCATTACCCTATCTTATGATATTTTGATGGGCTGTGAGTTCCAAAGGACTTATTATTATTATTATTATTTTATTATTTATGGTTATTTGAGTTTTATAGAGAATAACATGAAAAATATGCAATTTTTAATAACAATGAGATTAAAAATGTATTGTTGCATGAAAGATAGTTTAATGGTATAATGTGGTTTAAAGGTTTCTCCACTCAGTCAAAGAGTAATGACATTAGTTTGGTTAAGTTGTAAAGAGAATCCTAGGTAAAAAAAAAAGACTTGGGAATGAATTTAAGCTTTAGTTATACCTATTTAAAAACCATTATGTGTTCATATGATTTGGTTCCTTTACTCTTATTATTTGACATCATAATTTTTAAATCTCAAGTAGGCTTTACTTTTTTAAAATAAGTTTTTGATACAAATTTTTTCATTAAATCTGTCAAACTTATTCTTATTTTAAGCTCTATTTTAAAAATAATTAAAGCATCAAAAAGTTAAGGTAATATTTTATATTATAATTTCTATAATTGAATTTCACTAGTCTTCCTTATAGGCTTATGTAAAACAATAATTAGTATCAATGCCTCTTTGTGCTTCCCAACCTCAAATTTTAAAAAGTAATCCCTAAGGTTTACAAGAACTAATTTCAATTATAAATTATTTGATAACAATATTGGTCATTTAAGTGATATATCTCCACAATATAATCACAAGTCTTTAACAGAATTCTCTTTTATTCTAAAAAAATGGATAATTATGTACTAGAATCTTATGTCACCAAAATTTGGAACCTTATTTTTAAAGGTAATGAAAGTCTTATAATTAACATTTTTGAAGATATAAGGTTTCCAAAGCTTATTAAGGATTAAACTCATATTGAGATTAAGGGCTGCAAAATGAAATGTTTATATTATTAAACAAGATGCATTTTGAAAGTTTATAATTTAGGAGCATGAAAATTAACTAGAATAAGTTGGTCATTACAAACAAATGATGATGACATCAAGGAAAATCAATTTAATACTTTAATATATATTGTAAAAAATAACGTAAGATTTCTTAAGAAAAATATCGAGAATTCAATAGACCGACATCACAGGAACAGAAACCTTTCATCTCTGAAAGGCTTCAACAAAACTTAATTTAGATTTTTGCCTTTTAGAAGTCTAGAATTTTTAAACTTTGTGCATTTGATACATCAAACTAAATTTAGAGATTTAGTAAACTAAAACTTTGTTTGTTATAATATTTTGACAATTCTTCTCATGAGATCGAAACGTGGACTCTTTATCCATAAATTGTTTGATCAACATGTATACTTATGTGATTGACTAACCTGCCTCTTAGAAAATTTCAGGCATCAGTATCCAAAATATACTCTCAATATGTGAAACTTGATAAGGTTTCAACAAAATGGAAAAGTTTACTATATTTTAAAAAATAAGAATAAAAGGATTTTTTCCAACTGCATTAGATTCCAAGGCTTACTTTTACCTAGTAAGTGTTTTGTGGAGCTTAAAAAGTAAGGGCCAATCAACCAAGCCATATAAAAATTTCCTTGTTAAGATGATTTGAAGAGAAAAGTCATTATTTAAGGAAATACATGGATATTTAACTTTAAGGGACCATTATTTTTCCAGTGATTTCAAAGAGAGCATCATAATAAGACCATTATTAGTCGAGCAACAAATAAGCCCTAATTCCCTCTTCCTAAAAGTCTCTTGATAGTTCTTTTCAAAAGAATGTAACAATTTCTTGTTGCATTTTGAAAAGCAAAGAGAATAATTTTATAGGTTTGATTTTGGGAAGTAACAAGGCCTTTTTGACTAAGTGTCTATTTGAGACCACAGCTATGAAACTTTTGTGGGAAAATATTTTTTTTTCAAAATTGTTGTAACTATTATAAATATTAAAAAAAAGGACAGTAGTTTTGTTATAAATACCAAACTTGAGTAAATCTAATTATAGAGTAGCTTCCCATTATCAAAATGGTTAGAAATTAACAAAAAAGCAATAATAAAACATTACTGTGATGACAACCTGAAATGCAAAGCAATGAGAATGCTGCCCCAAACACATCCAAAGACTGAAGGAATAAGTTGAAGTGAGAAATTCTACAAGGCAAGTTAGGTTTTATCCATGCAAGGAAAAGAAAAACAGCCATAGAAAATCATAGAAATTATAAGCATTTGCTTTATTAGGGTAAGGGATTGGTTCAAAAAAAGAGTTTGACATGGAGCACTACTGATTTCAGAAAAGTTGAAAATTAGGGAAGGAAGAAAAGTAAAGTCCATTAGAGGTAGAATGACTGTAACAATGGCAAAAGAAGGTACTAGAAGAGCAGCAGTCTGGATTGATTGTTTTTCCTCATCTTTTGTAAGTACTGTTATGTTTCTTTTAATTTTTGAGTCCATTAGAGAAAAAAAAAAAACTATTGTCATTAAATGATAAGACTATTGTTGCATATTGGGATAATTTAAATTGAATTGAAAAGATATTGTAATTTCAGATGTGGCTGATGCATAAACTAGGGAGTGTAACAGTAAATTATTTTCTTCAGAGGTTACAGAGCAGGGTTGTTTGCAATAAAAGCAGCCAAGAAAATAGTACTGGGAACCGGACTGGTTGGTATGATTCATATCTTCATTTATGGGGTAAATTGAAACACCTCATCAATGCTGTAACTGTAAGAAAGCAACCTGTCCTGGCTAAACTCCCCATTTCCACCAAACCAAATATTTAGTAGCTAATTCGAAACAAAATAATTAGCTTGATGATGACATCATATAATCATATAGTACTTAAAAAAGATAGCTTTTGTTCACAGTTAAATCTAGAGGGCTAAGTCATTAGATGCCCCATCTTTCATTTGCTTCTAATGCAGGACCTGAGATCATATGATTTGGTTGAAAGCTGCTTTTGTTTATCTTAACATGCCTTTCATGGAGGAATCGTAAAAACTTTAAATTTTTTTTTTTTCATAGCATTCTTTCCTTCAAACAGATTTAGAGTGCTTTTGCAGCAGCATTGTGATGGCGACTTAACATGCCTTTCATGGAGGAATCGTAAAAACTTTTAAAAAAAAATTTTTTTTTTCATAACATTCTTTCCTTCAAACAGATTTAGAGTGCCTTTGGAGCAGCATTGTGATGGCGATACGGCACTACAAAGCAATTTTCTCAACAAGTTTGCCCATTTTCTTAAAAAAATTTCGGCTTCAACTGAACGCTGCATTTTGACATCAGATTTGATTGAGGTGGTTGTTAGAAAGCTACGATTTTTATCATCAGCTTCTTCTGCAGCAGTTTCATAACTTCATAACTGTTTATTCAAAGAGCTGCAACTGACACAACATAATGTAAATGCTCATGTGTAAAATACCAAGAACAATTCGAAGTGGGATAAAAAAAAACCAGAAATCAAAGTGTGTTTTACATTTTTTATTCTAAGGGTTGAAGATGAAATTTCCACACTTGCATTTCCAGCACAAGAGCTTGTAATTAGAGCTGTCATCTTTTTCACTGGCGATCATGAAGAGAGGAACTGAAGCACTTCTCACTCCAGAAGTTGCAGGGACCTGAACTGCTTCACAATCGCTGCAAGCCAGACATCTCCTCTTACACTGAGGTGGCCTTGATCCAATCATGGAGTTCACCCTCAGCACCTCCTGGCCTCCTTTCTGAAAATACACGCGATCACTCCAAGTTCAAATTTTTTTAACATAAAAAGGAAGAAATTGGTCACATGAAGGAGATGGACAATAAAAAATTTCACCTTTGAAAGCTCCTTGTGGATGAACACTGATCTGCCTGCAATTTGATCCAGTTCAAGAAAAGCATACAACTTTATCATGAAACTATAGCGAAGAATGATTAGTTTCATACTTTGGGTGGCGAATGCTCTTTCTTCAGTGGAGGCGGGAAGTTGCAGCACCATGAAAATGAGAAGAAATGCTCTTATGTTTGTTATGGAAGATGAATGGAGAAGCATTTCAGAATGGAGAGAGTAATAGGTTGATGGTTGTTTCTGGAGTTTTAATGGAGTTTGCTGTGCTTCACTGGCTTGGAAATCTCCTCTAAGAGTATCATTATTTGCTTTATCGGACAGAGTGAGAGAGTGATGCAGCAAAGAAGAAGACAACAAGTCAGAGAATCAATGAAAAGGACAATATTTGAACTAGGTGAAGGATATTGCCTCTATGAGGACAGAGGAATCAGAGAGAAGCAAGGTTCTGATGCGAAAGCACGGAAATATCAAAGAGGAAGATGAACGAGGGATTTTGATTCTGCCGTGTTAGGTTGACCGTAAGATTTAAGATTTATGTAAAAAATCTGGACCTGATTTTTTACTTCTTTAGCCGTTTTCTTTAGTAAATCTGATCGAAGCTTAATATCAAACTATATATA
>NW_018237541.1:672158-685264 GCF_001263595.1 Phalaenopsis equestris | reverse complement strand
TATATATATATATATAATATAACATAATATTGAATTTTAAAATTGCATAACATTTATTCATGAAATTGAACTTCTATTTATAGGGATGGGTTATTGTACAATTACATATTGTGCCCCGAAGAAAGTAGTTATGACAGGGCTATTTTAGTTTTTATATAAATTCAACCTGTGGGACCCATGAATGTGGTCAAGCGGCTATAAGGTTGGGTGATCCTCACCCCGGACGACTGTATGATTGGGTAGCTTCTAGGTCGAGCTGCAGCATGACAGGGTGGCTTTTAGGCCAAACAACTAATTGTGGAAGGCCCACACCAAACGCCCTAGAGCTGGAGGGCGCATTCATCTTCCTCGATCTATTTGGAAGGCGATGGGCTCAACCGACTTGGTTTGATCAACTAGGTCTTTTAGGGGTGATTTCCTTCTCTGTTCATCTGGGGCAAATCGTCTCTTCAGTGAGAGAAACTGACCAGTTAAGCATGTGATCTAGGATTACCCTTGAGAGGCCTTACGAGGCCATGTCACTTATTTTGTTATCTTTGTGATGTCTTTGCAATTCATGCTGACACATTTTTTTATAAACATATTAAAGTTCTCTGATTCTTTTGCTCTTTGGTAGCAATAAATGCAATAAGAATAAGAGAATCGAGACTTTCAAGCAGGTTTGTAGTATTCATGGCTATTTAATATGCAATAATTAATTACTTATTGATTTTCGTGTCATAATCATTATATATGTGATGTAAGTACATATCTTTTTACTGTTCTTTCTGATTCATCTTTTATATCCTTGGTTGTGCAGAGCATGGTGGAAGTTGGATTTTCGATGTCTGTCGGCAAGCAAGCCCGATCTTTAGTGTTTTTGGCAATGACAAAGAGGGTGAGGTCTGACTCGACGATCGAATAACCCAAAAAGTGAGTTGTACCCCTATAGTGGAAGTTGGGTCTTTCAACTCGAATAAAGATCGCTCTGCGCAGGGTTTTGTAACGACGAAGAGCTACCTTCCAGTAAAGAAACGTCGCGTGCAAGGTAGGAACTGTCTGGAAGGTGAACAGGCGGCTCTTCCCTCAACCTTTTTAGAGTTGAGGGAGGGTTAGAGTGAGGAACATGCCTTTGACCTCTTAATGGGCACAAGCAGCAGGTGAGCTGGAGTTGCTTCTAGTCCTTTCATTGAATAGTGACTCTCAGCCCGTCTCTCAACCTCCATCAGCGGGAAAAGAGGTCGGAAGAGAAACATTCTCCTTCGCTACTTCTGATCTAAGATGGGTGATAAATCCATCTTCTGGCAATGCCACTAAGACTCCGCCCGCCTTTGAGCAAGAGGCTCCTGAAGGCAGTGCCATAGTGGATTCTAGATCTTCTGAGGACTCTATGTGTTTTGAAGGACCAAATTGCAATGGATCAGCGAGCCTAACTGGACTGTCCATTTTGGCTTAAGCCTTACTTCCTCATGAGGGTGACCTCTCTCGTGACATGTGGCTAGGGCTGCTGGAGTAGGAATTGGTTGTGGTTCAGACTCGTGAAGCTATTCTTTAAGAGGAGTTGACATCCTTGAAGGTTGAATTGGTCGTCATCCAATAGGAAGTTTTGGTTTCTTGTTTATATTATGAAATGAATAAAGTGGATAATGTTAGGATTTGTTTGGGGGGGGGGGGTGGGGGGGTTAGTTGGTGGATGAAAATTTTTGTGAAGTTTGTTATTTCTAGGTGAGCAATTGTAAGTGCGTGAGATAAACATAAATATATTGTGCGTGAGATAAACATAAATTTATTTTATTTCATGATCAAATGTATGTAAATATGTTTTATTTAATACATATTCTTGTGTTTATCAGTTCATTGATAAGCACCTTTCTAGCACTTTGATGTGAAGAAAATACGGTATCGCCCTTGTAATGTTCGAGCTTCTACTTTATGTCATAAGTCAGCGAAATGGATATCTAGGTTCTCACACTTTTCTTCTTTTTTCTCATTGTGTCTCCCCTCTTCTTCCTCTGCGCGCTCCATGGCTCCTAGGTACTCTTCTAAACTCTTTGGCGTGAACTCTCCAAGTATGTTGTCAGCCATTTCAGAGAGGTAGGTGGCAGTCTTATTCAAGTCATTAACCTTTGGGTCAGATATCCAATTCAGAGTGACTGACATAGGGGAAAAATTGACAGGCAACTCTGGCGACGACTTGGTTGTTTATGTTGATCAATTCAGATATGGGCTGAAGCTGTCATTCTGTAGCAAGATGAGGTCCATCGTTAACAGCTACGACACTATTTCCACATATATCACACCGAACTCCATTTCCAACATAATGAACTTTGTTATTTGACTCTAGTGAATTTAAATCCCTTATTTAATTTAGTTATTCTCACACTTTTCCAGCTTCAAGGTCAATCGGGATGGCTATGCAGTGTTTTCATCCGGTCCCTAGCTCAAGTTGGTAGGCGTCGAGAACAAGATGAAAGATTGATGGTCAAAATTCATGTTCGCTAAATATTGCCAAGGTTGAGTGATCTATGTCCAACCAATTACTAGAGAGTTGGTGAGGCCAAAAACGTTACTAGAGAGTACTCATTTCTACACAGAGACGATTGAGGGGAGCGAGCTCTTTATACATCAATTCATTAATCGAGCTGCAGTCGACAGGGTATTGTGGCCCTAAAATTTTGAGGACATGGCTGAAATTCTCTAGGAGTCAGAGGAGAAAGAAAAAAGAGGATGGAAGTGGAAGTCACAAAGGGTGAGGAATAGAGACCCACGACGAAGAGGCTTTTTGGGGGACCACCTTGCCGTCTAGTTGAGGAAACCTTCGAGAAGGTCTAGTGCTGGTAAGGGAGATTACTTCTATTTCGTTCTTCCTTCCTCTCTTTTTTTTTCTTCTATTGATCCATTAGAGCAAGTGCAGGAACTTTAGGTGCATTCTGGGAGGCTCTATCCAAAACTTTAGGGTCTTAGGAGTCGGTCTTTGGAGAAGAGGCTTCTTTATTTCAATCGATCGAGGAGAAGAGGGGTCTAGGCGTAGCCTACATTGATTCGAGGGAAAGAACCGCCACACAGTTTGTGTCTCCTTTATAGGCCATTCCAACTCTATCGGGTGATACAGGCTCTAAAGTTGAACTTCTGGCAAGGTCTGACTGGGATCCAGAGGAAAAAGGTCTGTTGTCAACAAAACAGTGTACTCCCACCTTCATCTAATGATGAGAAGTTACCCCCAAGATAGATCACCTGGATTGATGGTCCAACAACATTTTTAGAAACTTGGGAGGGAGTTATCTGATCGTGGATACCCAATAAGACTGGTTCTCCTATCTTCCTCCTAGGGAGGCTCTCAACCTGCCCATATATCTAAAGAAGGAGATGCAGTCAAACAGCTTGAACTCCATCCTGGTGGGTCTGTCCTACCCCGACCTGTATGATACTTCAGTTCAATGCAATTATCTGGCTCTCATCGTCTTCCACTATTAGACAAAGGCTCTGGACCACAATGAGATAAAGATAAAGACCACTAGTCAAATGGTGGCCTAGGTATAAGAGGCAGGCGGAATCAGAGCTTCTGTGCATGCAGAAGAAATTAAGAAATTTGACTAAGCATGAGAGGCTAGTGCCAAGAAATATGAACCGACCATTGGTGCCCTGACTGCGAAAAATAAAGTATTATAAGTCTGGATGTTGGGGATAATTTCGAGAGATGACAATGTGGTGGCACTCTCGGATCAGATCCAGGTGGGTCTTGCCATCGCTGCTGATCTCTTCATGAAGACTGGTCAGGTTGACCCAAAGTGGGGTGACATAGACAACTTCGCCTCCTTGTTTGTCAATTCTAATGACTATGAGGTTATTTACATAAACAAATGAGTTGACATTTTATTGTAATACATTAATGAGCATTATTTGCAAGTGTATCATATTTGATAACCTGAATTATTTTAATACAAAAGAATCTTATAAGATTGCTTTAAGAATAACACTAGTCTAAAATACACAATCATGTGTACTTAGATATTATATGAGGCTAACTTTGTCAGTTAATTTTTTTTATCTTATAATTAGATATATGTATGTATATTAATAAAAAACAATTGGATTAGTGTGGCAATTCTATGCATTTTTAGATTTTTAGGATGAGGTTGGACATAGTGACCCCATCAAATCATATAGGTATGTCTCGAGGCAAACTGTTTCCACATACTCATATGTTATGATATGCACACTTTTAGATTCTTGTTCAATATAGGTTTGAGTGTAGTTAGGAATATATATATATACATATATATATATATATATATGCACCACGTACTCAGATCAGCTGATTGGGCTTCTGCTTGTAGCTGTAAGTTTCCTCTGGTCTGAGGTTTGAATCCCCCTGAGTGTAGGGTGTTGTACTTGAATTCTTAGGCGCATGAGGGATCGTTAGGGTTAGTATAATAGCCTCCGACCATTCCTTTTTAAAAAATAAAAAATAAAAGTTATCTCTCTCTCTCTCTCTCCCTCTCTCTCTCTCTCTATCTCTCTCTCCAAAGGAATTGATATTTGGCAGAGACCCAAATATCAATTTTCCATGCGCATTGAGGCCCCATGATGAGAGTCTGCAACATGTATACATATGTATATGTACACACAACACACACACACATATATATATATATATATATATATATATATATATATGAAAGGTGCTGTATTTTTTGTGTATCTCGACAAACATTTCATGTAATGTTATTCTTAACATGTTTATTAACGTGCATTAGATTAGTGAAATATTGGAGGAAACCTTAAAGTATGCTTTTAGAGTATATGTACAGTGTTTTTTTATTGGGAGTCATTCAAATAATGGAGGGAACCTTAACATAAGAATCACAATAAGTTTTTATAGTGTATGCTATTAATATTTAGTTACTATTCCTATTTTGAAGGGAATTGCATCTATAATCTTTTGATTCGGTATGCATGCTTTTAGAGTATATGTACAGTGTTTTTTTAGAAAATAGGTCGATCGTATGGGTTTTTTGGAGTTTGTAAACCTCGGCCGTGCATAAATAAGAACTACGAGCAAATCACTCATGTCCCATACTTTAGTATTAAAATACTAATTTTTCTTATAGTCTTTGAATCGGGTTGTATATATATGGAGTGAAACTGTCTTCTTTACTTAACTAGGATATGTTGTTAGTTTAGTGGCACCTAACATTTTTTTTTCTTATTTGATAATGTATATGTACTACTTTTAAATGATTTATTTCTATTTTTCATTTGTCTAGGCTAATGTTAATGTGTAAGCTCTTAAAATAAAATATGGTTTTATAAAAAAAAATATGATTATTCACAAAATGAAAAATTTTAAATGTCGTGCTTAACCAAATACTTTCATAAGAATTCTCTTATTGTATTTAACATGGCTGAATTTCATAATATTGAATTATTCTATATTTATAACCTTAAGTTTCTTTTATGATTATTAGCTAAAAAGTCATAATTTATGATTTATGTATCTGTCATAGGAGAGAATTCTATGCAACATTCAACTAGGGTTGGCTCACATGCATTTCATGGCCTACTTATACATATTAATAAAACCTCAATATTCGGGATAGATAATATTGCATCATGTCATTGCCCACTTATACATATTAATAAAGCCTCAATATTCGGGATAGATAATATTGCATCATATCATATGCCCAAGAAATATAATCACTTCCCTCCTATTAATTTATACATAATTTATATCTTAGGAGGTTGTCTAGAACGCTTAGGCCATTAGTGGTTGTCCAAACTTAGATATGATAGTAAGACTATTTTGGCTAAATTTGATCCTGACAGTCAAGTTAACTGTTCTCTTTTTGTTACATATGAAAAAACTTAAATACTGAGGAAGAAATGTTATTTTGCATCCATTCTATATATTCATAGGAATCTAAGGTAGCTTCATGCTTTAGCTTAGAGTCTACAAAAATTTTTTGGATGATAGATACAATTCAAGGATTTCTAACAATAATTTTCAGGTTGCATTGTGTTGACTACTTCTATGGCTAAGTAGACTCGGAGTAATGACATGAGATGATAAATCCATGATATCTGGATTAGGCAATATGTCATGATTTTAGAAATTTCTTAACGAAGGCGACACACATTTGTTTACATTGATCTACCCTTAACAAAAGCCTACTTTAGCCTTGACTATAAGAGGTTTCTTCTGCTAAAATGATAATATATATATTTTTTATATTTCTATAAAAAAATTTTAAAATACATGCAAGGTTCTTTTAAATAAGATTTTTCTTGGATATCTGTTATGATGTAATTAATCAGAGGAACATATTTTTCGTTACGAGTGTTAATGTAGCTCTAAAAAGAAAATAATTTGAACTTTTTGTTATTATATGAGTGGATAATCATTGGTTCTCTTTGGAATTTGGATGGAATGAGCTAGTCCTATAAATTTTGTAGCTTCCTCATCAAACGCATCCTACAAAGAGTGCGTATGAACTTTTTTATTTTTTTGTCATTATGTTCTCATTTCTTCTTTAATTTCCTACCTCTCTAGTTCTACCATATTTCAATCTTCACGCTTACTATATGGTGCTGGGTTAAATTTATTTAAGAGGTTATTTTAAAGGAAAAATATAGAAAGATAAGGTGAATTCAACAAAAAATGGGGCAAACACATGCCCACAAACAACAAAAGAATAGATAAACTAAATATGTATAACTTTAAATACAATGGGTTAGGTCAAATTCATCCACTGTTCATGATGTAGGTCCATTGGTCAATTCAAATAAAAACCACCTAGACACGTAGTCTGCATGGCCTGTATATGTAGCATCTACATGCTGTCCATTCCTCTGTGTTCCATATCAGCTCATAGAAATAATATAAAAGTTCGTTTGACGATAAGATCTAGGCTTCACCGACACTTAGCTTGGGCCTTATCCTTAGCCAATCCGACTCGATCAACTTGGCACCCCATTAGTCCATTAATTAGGTACATCACACAACTGTTAGTTTTATTATGCAACCATTCAAGCCTAAGAGAGCATTGTGATTCCGCATAAGCCACAAGATATACCATGTTGCATGCTCTCTTCATGTTTTTTTTATTATCATTAAAAAAATTTCATATATGTACTAGGTAAAGACATCCACACATGATATAGGGGGTCAAATACTTAAAGATGGGATACAAGCCATGTTTCACATTTTCTTTATTCTTGCCCTCCATCTTCTTCTAATCTCTTTATCCCAATTACTTTCGTCAAGTGGTGCACCCACGAACAGATTTGGCTCTAACAAAGCGCACTATCTATCAAATTTTTTGGTGATAAATGGAGGTTAATCTCAATTTTAATTTGTCACAACATTAGTTTACTATTATTATTTATGTATAATTTTATCCATAAAATTCAATTCTTAAGCCATTTTTTTATTTAAATCATATGTATTTGAAGGGAAGCCATAAATTATTCTTAGACACACTAGGAGTTTGTTGGGAACCCAGATAGATATCATGGCTCAAAGACTAGACATTCTTGTTCAAATTGCCAGTGGGACCTATCAACTTGAGGTAGTCTCCCTGGGGCTTCAATTAAACAATGTGTTGTTCGAGTCTTTCAACAAATGATCGTGCAACACTAAATCCATAATGGGTAGAAACCATCATTATATTATTGAAAAAAAAAACATTAACAATTTAGTGCACAAAAGCTACCTGTCACCTCCCAAAAGAGCTCTTCGAAGTGGTGGGCAGCCCAGAACTTAAATACTGTTTTTCGGCCCTACACCTAGCCGATTTGGGACTTTTTGTCCGTGACATACTGCTGTAATTGAGTATTGCATAGCTTGGGCTTGACTCAGTAGACTTGATATAATTATAAATTATTGAAATGCGATCTGAGCTTCTGTCGAGTTTTCATATATTGTTCAAACTTTATTTGTTTAATTTTTTCTATACATAAACTTGATTTGTTTATGACTAGTGAACAAGTATTTAGACGAGCTAAAAATTCAAATGAATAATTAGATTTTTCATATAAAAATTTCAATAAATAATTTAACAAATCTAAATAACTGTATAATTTAACAAATCATATAAAAAAATGAACTAACACATATATTCTAAGATATAAAATAAACATGAAAAAGAGAACAAAAAATTCGAAAGAATTTTTACTATCAAATAACTCATAATATGAAGCCTTTCATTAATTGATATAATAATATATTAATACTAAATATAAATTCAAAAAAATTTTAGCTAATTAATTTTATTTAATATTTGAGCTTTAAGAAAATACTTAAATTTATTTAATAATTAATTTAAATAAATATGGAAGAAATTTATTTAATTTTGTGGTCAAATATATCCAGTATCTTGTTGAAAAATAGAGTCGTTGTCTTCTAGAATCATACCCGCACTCAAATGAATCCAAGAGTGGTTTGTGCTTCTTTAATTTTTGCTTGAATGGTTTGACTTTAACTTACCTTTCTAATTAATTTATGAGCAAAAAAAAAGGGGGGCTTGTCATTCATAAGATATCATCATTTGACCTTCTAGAAGGTTTTTTAATACTTTCTAGAAGGTGATTTAAGTATAATGTTTATGAAACTGTTGCAGAAGAAATTTTCGATAAAAAAAATAACAGTAACTTATAAATTGATTATTTTTCTTTTTAAAAATGACATAATAATTTTCTAGTGGTTATCTTGGGCGCAGCTTATTGAATGTGTCTGGCGTCTTCGAAATATCGCTTGGGCGTTTGGTTGTTGTGTTCGGGGAGCTTTTTTGAAAATACCGTTTGGTGTGGTTTAATAGACGTGGCCGCGGAATCGACCCTGCAGCCAGTGTTTTCGATCTCGCTTTGAGGTTTGTTTACTCCCGTGCCCTTCAGTTCGTCTTCTTCCTCGCTCGACTGCTGCTAACCCAAATGCACGTGAAAATGTCGCTCGAAGCTTACCACCGAGTCATCAAAGGGATATTTCAGTTCTGGCCACCTCAACTTCTACGGTGACTCCAAATTCTTCGTCTTCTTCTCCTTCTTCCATGGAAGATCAAATTGCAAGTTTTTGCATTTCTTCATCTTTCTCTCCTCCTTATAATCAATATGTTTTGTTTCCTTTTTGATATTATGTTGTTACAAAGTTCTTCGAGACGGACTTCTGTTTTATTTGTTTATTTACTTTGTAGATCTCACCGGGAATTTTGCGTTTAAGAGAAGGCAAAAACTAGCCAATCTCTATTGTCAGAAATTTCAATGATGGCGCATAATTGTTGTTGCTGTCAACAAAAGTAATTAGGAAAAAATAACTTTTAAAAAATTTTGTTCAATATGAAAAAAGATCGAATTAATTTTAAAGTATGCGTGAGGGTCTGTTTGGGGCAGCTACAACTTATTGAATAATCTGCGGGGAGGTGGCTATATCAAATTTTTATTTTTTTAGAAAAGCTTGACCGCTGCCAAAAAGCTGTCACCGCACCGTGCGGTGTGAAAACACTATTTTCAACTTTTTCAATATGCAGTTTACCCAAACATGTCAGATGCATTTTCAAAACTTCACCACACCAAATAAGCTATAAATCTCATTATTTATGGTCTGTTTGAAACAACCGTAGCTTATTGAATAATTTGTTGATAAGCTGATTAAAAATAATCTGCTATTAAAAATAATCTGCTGACTATTATAAATTTTAGGTGCGGTGGCTATTACTTATTTTTTTTTTTTTGAAAAAGTCAAACCGTTGCCAATAAGCTCCCACCCCATCTAGATAGGTGCGGTGCGGTGTGAAAACGTTGTTTTCTACGTTTTGAAAACGTAAGCTGCCAAAATACAGTTTACCTAAACAGTCACCGCACCAAATAAGTTATAAATCTCATTCACTATTTCATTTGTTACAATATGCGTCATTATCCATATTGTAAGGACTATCTCTGAAATTGAAAAAAAAGAAAAATTCAACATTGTACCTTGTATAAATTGGTCCTTGCCTTGAACATTTTGGTAGCTGAATTTATTTTGAACAGTAGCATATGTGTCTTCAGATTCTTCGAACCTTACTATATATTGGCCTAAAGTATTTGAATTAATGTTGTAAACTTAGACTTTGATGTGATGAGTTAATAAAATTGGCATGATTTTTAATACTCCTATTTTGAGATCATTTGAAATGTTGAAGTACATAGTGTTTAAAGATGGCATTACCATGTATCGGTTGGCTGTAGGAACTTGCCCGATTGAGAGAAAATTCAACTCTCCATTCATAATTGATGTGTGCTAGAAAATTCGCGGCGATAGGGTAATGAATTATCGTCTTAGCGTTGCATGAGGATTCAATAGACACTCAGATGAAAGGAAAACAACCTGTGATGACACTAAAAGTTTTTACGTGGAAAACCCGTAATGGGAAAAAATCACGGGGTCTGACCCAGTTATAAAAATCCACTATAAGTTGATGATTACAGATGACCAAAGAGTTGTTATATTTTCCAAGTTACAACATCGACTGACGGCATCTGGTCAGCGATGATAGGCAGTGGTCGACGAAGGTCGGCTTTGGTCGCTGATGGTCTGTGGTGGTCGACAACGATCAACGATGGCAGAAATGATGTTGGACTTGAGCTCCTTCTCCTCAAGTTCTCTCTCCAACCTTTCCCTCATGTGAGGGGTGGGACTCTATTTATAGTATTCTGAGTGCAATTAATGCAGAAATATGGACCATTTTGATCTGACGGTCTGGAGCGCTTCCCTTGATCAGATGACGTTTGATGGATATTTGAGTGCCTTAACGATGTCAGAATTTAGCAATCTTGGGCTTGTTGGATTCGACTTGTCGAGACGCTCTATTCGACTATGAACTCGCTAAATTCGACATCCGTTTGACATTTTAAATGTGTCTGGAAATCCTTCAAGAGTGGCTTAATGATTTGATCTAGGCTTGATCTGACTCGGATTGAACTAACTTTGATATCATTAGGTCCGTCTCATCGAGTCGGTCAGTTTGACTATAAGTTTGCTCAAATATTACCTCGAGATTCGTGTCGGATGATAAAAATTTATTGGTGGCGTATCAATAATGTTTTAGAAGATATTCAAAAGGGCTCTTATATAGTGAGCCTACTCAGGTTGACGTTCTTGGATAGCTGAACTACTGGTTGAGCTGTAAATTTGGCATGTAGTTAGTTAATCCCTTATAAAACCGTCACTATTTCCATCCAATTTCTTTAGTCTTTTTTTTCATTAGAGAACACATCTTTTGTTCAATTCATTGGTTGTATAATATGCATTTTAGTCAGCATGAGCTTCATTGTTTCCCCATGAACACGATGAGGAATGCATAGACCTGTTGTGCGATGGAAAAGTGCTGCTTAGACTTCAAGGAAAATTTTATAAGATGGTGTTGAGACCTGCAATGCTTTATAGTGCAGATCTTTGACCTATAATAGTTAAGCATAATAGTAAGAAAAGGATAGCTTAGACATAAGTCGTCCCGATTTTAAAATTACTATTATCATAATTTTAATTGTAATTTTAATAATTCTGTTCTTTTTTTTGTCAATCATGACACTCATTTTTAATAATTGTACATTGTTTACTGTTTTGTATCTGTTTATGCTTCTCAAGTATCAAATATATTGTTATGACAGTTCTTTTGCAAATAACATTATTTTAAAAAGGCAGAATGATTATTTATCCAGAAACAGCTGCAAATCAACTATTCTCAAACAACACAAACAAAACAATCGGTCAGCTTATCCTGATCAGCAACTTATTAAGATCAACTGCTTATCAACAGATTATTCAATAAGCTACAGCTGCCCCAAACAGACCTTTAGACAGGTTCAGTGACAAAATACAGCTTTCAACTGCAACTTTTTGAAAACTAACACAATGTAATTTTGTCAAATAGAAAAACTGTGGTGTAACGACGTACCGCAGTCCCAAATACATCCTCAATAATGAAATAAAGAGTCAAACTTATATAGCTCGCCTTATTTAATTTGGATTCAAGGTTTTTAAATTTTATAGTTATTTGAAATTGAAACTTTGATAAAATAAAATTAAATAAAAAAAAATAGCAAACCATAGACTAATTTTTTGTGTCATTTCAATTCCCTTATAGACCAAACTCTGATCGATTTGATGCTTATTTTAGTAGTTAGATGAACTACTGATGACTATTTTTATTTTAGGTACCTATATTAGTCTGATTTGTTAATGCAAAGCTTCCTTCATGTCTTTATTTTTTCCCATTATTCCGAATAAAATTAAATATATTTGTCAATATATTTGTCAAACAAGCTTACTAAATTGTCAATATTTCCTTTTATTTGACAACCCAACAAGATATAGAAGACAATTTTATTTCAAAAATATCAATTGCTAAAAGGCCATTTATGAGCACTGATACGCAACCAACAAATTTTCATCATTCGGTACGAATCTCGGTACACTTTTTTCAACAAGAAACATTCAAACTTCGATTAAGAATCATCCGGAACTTCGATTTCAACAAACTTATAGTCAAACTGATCAGCTCGATGAAACGAACCTAATGATATGAAAGTCAGTCTAATCCAAGTCAAATCAAGCCCGGATTAAGTCATTAAGCCACTATTGGAGGATTTTCAGAGGCATTTAAAAGGTCAAACGGATGTCGAATCTAGCGAGTTTGTAGTTGAATCGAGCGTCTCGACATAACGAATCCGAAGAGCCTAAGATTGCTCAAGTCCGACATTGCACTCAAATGTCCATCAAACTTTATCTGATCAAGGGAAGCTCTCCGGACCGTCCGATCAAAATGGACCGTCCGATCAAAATGGGTCCGATCAAAATGGTTCATATTTCTGCATTTATTGCACTCAAAACACTATAAATAGAGCCTCACCCCTCACATGAAACGGGAGGCTTAGGAGAGAACTTGAGGCTTTTAGAAGAAGCTGAAGTCCAAGATCATCCTTATCATCGTCGATCGTCGTCGACCACCACCAGTGGCCACCGTTGATCGCCGCCGATCACCCCTGACCTCCGTCGACCACCCCCAACAGTCATCAATTGTCGTTGACTACTGTCGATCACCGCCGACCTCCGTCAATCACTGCTAACTCGACGTCGTCAGGCGCCGTTG
>NW_018237541.1:647879-672018 GCF_001263595.1 Phalaenopsis equestris | reverse complement strand
TTTTCCCCTTTACGGGTTTTTCACGTAAAAACTTCTGGTGTCATCACAGCTTGATTCATTTTCATCTGAGTGTGTGTTGAATCCTCGTTAAATGCTAAGACGATAATTCATTACTCTACCGCCGCGAATTTTCTAGCACACATCAGTTTGGTGTCATATGTGGGAAAGTTTCATCCCACAACTAAAGTACTTACGCGGTCTACTACATAGCCACCAGACACAATGTTCTTGACAATGGAGTATCCCGCTCCAACACCCATTGTTCCAGGGAGCAGTCACGAAGCCAAGGGCGGCATGCTTCTTCATCTTCCCACCCTGGAAGACATTATCCTGCAAATGAAGGTGTTTTGGGTCCTTCAATAGAAGATCAAATGCGTAGAATGGAGGAGTCTCAACTAGAGATCCTACAGCTCCTACGTGGGGCTCAACAGTCATTACCTACACCATTGGATGAAATTCGTTTACCATTAACTGGGAGACGTACGAGAAACATATCACTCGAAGGAACTCGTACCGGCCTGCCTCCTCAAGAAGGAACACATCCCTTGTCAGGCCGTGATGTTGAAACAACAAGTTCCATTCATTCATCTCGTGCATCTCACCCGACATCTCCACATCTTCCTGCCATTCCAGATAATGTCATTCATTATGAACTACGACGCCTCATCCTGGAAGAGTTCACCTTAGAGAAAAAGGATCGTTTTTAAGCTCACCATAACATCCATGAATCTTCTTCCTTAGCGGATGCGGTCCTCCAACACCCATCCCAACATGTTTTAAGCTTCCGAGCATCGATACATATGAAGGGGCAACCGACCCTTGCGAGCATATTGATCATTATTGAACTATCATGCACATTCAGCGTGCCTCTGATGTGCTTCTGTGTCAAGTATTTCTGACTAATCTTAAAGGACAAGCTCGAACTTGGTTCTACTCTCTACCGGGGGACACTATAAACACCTTTAATGAGCTTGCCAAATTGTTCTCGGAACGGTTCAACGCAAATCGAAGGATCATCAAGGATTCATCCCATCTCTCGGGAATTCATCAAAGTGAAGGAGAGTCACTCAAAGACTACTTCGACAGGTTTTCTACTAAAGTCCGTCAAATTTCAGGAGTAGATCCAGAGTTACTTAGGGGGGTTTTCTTTGGGGGGCTTCACCAAGGACCCTTTTACTCATCACTGATGAAGGAGACAGTTTGTTCTTATGCCGACATTGTCCACCGTGTTGAGGCCTAAATCACTGCAGACGAGGCCATCGGTGCACATAAGGAACAATTTGAAAATTTCTGGGGAGAACGAAAAGCTAACCCTGGAGATAATAATCAATCTTTGCAACGAAGAAAGTCTGAACAACAGAGGAATCACAACATTCTTCCTCAACCTGCAGGCCAACGAACTGAATATCGACCCAAGGAAGAGTATACACCACTCAACACATCACGTACTAACGTGTTAATGACTATCGAAGATGAGCAAGTCGTTAAGTGGCCTCACACCCTAAAACCTAACTCAAGGAATCAAGAACAATATTGTCATTTTCATCAAAGTCATGGCCACTCCACTGAAGCGTGTAAGCAGCTCAAAGAAGAGATTGAAAGGTTAATTAAATAAGGATATCTTGATCGATTTGTACAAAACAAACCAGCTGACATCGATAATGCTCCTATTGTGGGGCAACATACGCCAAGGCAGCAACATGGGGGTCACCCAGTTGTAGGTGAAATTCAAACAATAGATGAAGGCCCATTACTGATTGATCAAGTCCTTGTCACTATACCTGGTGAACCAATGCAGAATAAATTGCGCCTCGAGTCCTTGTCACTGTACCTGGTGAACCAATGCAGAATAAATTGCGCCTCGAGCCTATAACTTTTGATTATTCCTATTTGGAAGGAGTTCGAGTCCCCCACCGAGATCCTCTCATCATTAGCGCAGGAATTGGCGAGCCCTGCTATAACTTAAAGAGGATCCTGATCAACAATGGGAGCTCTATCGATATTTTATTCTATTCAACTTTTCTCAGTTTGGGATTGACAAGGGAAGGACAAGGGAAAGCCTTCACCCTGCATCCAGACCATTATATGGTTTTGATAATCGACCAGTGGGTAGGGCTGTAAACAAGCCGAGCTTGAGCGAGCTCAGGCTTGGCTCGTGTTCGGCTCGTTCGAAATCAACTCGTGTTCAAAATCTGCTCGTAAATAGTGTGTTCGTGTTTGACTTGATTTAATCATTTATGTTCGTGTTCGGCTCGTGTTAGAGTTTCGCTCAAAATTGGCTCGTTAAACTTAAATTGAGAAAAATAAATGTAAAGTGTGAGATTCGAACCTGAATCAAATATATACAAAAGAAGGCACTAACTACATTGTTACATGTTCATGTTCGACTCGTTTATAATTCAAGCTTTAAAAATTTGTTTGTGTTTTGCTCGTTTACTTAACGAACGAGCCGAACACGAGCTACTTAATGAGCCGAACACAAGCTGTTCGCGAACAACGAGCTTTTTTGACAGCCTGACCAGTGAGGGTCGAGGGAACAAAAAATCTCCCTGTTGTCTTGGGAGGGGAGATTTTCCTCGACAGATAACCCACTCAGTCCAATTCATCGTTGTCAAATCAGAATCGGCAATTAATGCTATCTTCTGGAGACCACTGCAATCAATCTTTGACATCGTGACTTCTGTAACACACTTAAAGATCAAGTTTCTAACCCCAGCAGGGATTAGCGTCGTGCGAGGTGATCAATAGACAACACAATCATGCTACCTCAAACAAGCTCGGCCACGCCTGTCAATGACACTTAGCATTAAGAACTTCGATCTTCGAGATGAAGATGTATCTCAACGGGCTTCTCTTGTGGAAGACTTGATCCAAATCTCACTCTCTGACGAACATCCCTTGAGAACAGTGCAGTTTGGTTCCCTACTCTCTGATGAGAAAATGTCGGAGTATGTAGATCTTCTCCAAAGGAACCAAGACATTTTTGCATTGACTCCAGCTGACATATCTGGAGTTGACCTATAAATAATCATGCACTCTTTAAAATTAGACCCGACCTTTAAACTGGTCATCCAGAAGAACCGCAATTTTGCTCCAGATCGCTTACAAGCTATTGAACAAGAAGTCAACAAGTTTCTTGAAGTAAAATTCATACGAGAAGTACATCATCCTGCATGGTTAGCCAATATCGTCACGGCGAAAAAAACTAATGGTTCATGGAGAATGTGTGTCGACTATACAGACCTTGACAAAGTTTGCCCGAAGGATAGTTTTCCCCTCCCGTTCATAGATCAACTCGTTGATGCCACGTTTGGACATCAGATGCTAAGCTTTATGGATGCATACTCGGGATACAATCAAATAAAGATGAACCCAATGGACGAGGAGGCCGCCTCTTTTCAAACAGATAAGAGTTTATACTGTTATCAGGTTATGTCATTCGAGTTTAAAAACGCTGGTGCAACTTATCAACGACTCATGAACAAGGTCTTCAAAGAGCCTCTCGGGCGTACAATGGAGGTTTATGTTGATGACATGTTAGTAAAAAGTTTGGAAGCATCCCAACACATTTCTCATCCAGAGGAGTGTTTCCAACTCCTTCATCAGTATGACTTTCGACTTAACCCGACTAAATGTACTTTCGGACTAACATCAGGAAAGTTTCTGAGATTCATGGTTACCCAACGTGAAATTGAGGCATCTGGAAGAGTGTTTCCAACTCCTTCGTTAGTATGACTTTCGACTTAACCCGACTAAATGTGCTTTCGGACTAACATCAGGAAAGTTTCTGGGATTCATGGTTACCCAACGTGAAATTGAGGCAAACCCAGAAAAAATCAAGGCACTGAGAGATATGGTGCCCCCAAGGAACATCAAGGAGGTACAACGCTTGAATGGTCGTATAGCCGCTCTATCTCGTTTCTTAGCTCATTCTGGGGATAAGTATCTGTCATTCTTCAAGATACTTAGAGGTGCTTAAAATACTGGTTTTCAATAGACAAATGACTATCAAATTGCTTTTGAGCAACTCGAGGCATATTTAGCTTCACCGCCCCTCCTCTCAAAGCCCTTCCAAGGAGAGATTTTATATATCTATTTGGCTATTTCACCTCATGCAATAAGCTCTGTGCTTGTCAGAATGTAAAACTCAGGAGAGAAACCAGTATACTACGTTAGCAAGATTCTCTCTGATACAGAAAGTCGCTATTTGATGGCGGACGAGACTGTGCTAGGCTTAGTATTCTCAACAAGGAGACGTTGTCTGTATTTCCAAGCTCACACTATTGGCGTTTACATGCAACTCCCTTTAAAGGGCAACTCCCTTTAAAGGCTGCCCTTTAAAGGCTGTCCTACAAAAACCAGAAGCATCGGGAAGATTAGTTAAATGGTCAGTAAAATTGGGAGAATTTGACATCCTCTATTTACCACAAACAAACATCAAATCATAGGTGTTAGCCGACCTGGTGGTAGAATGTACAGTGCCTACCTCTGATGAACCACCCTCTTCTCTTCCACGATCATCTCAGTGGACACTATACGTACACGGAGCATCTGGAAACTCAGGAGCTGGTGCAGGAATAAAACATATCTCCCCAAAGAAAGACATTTTGGAGTACGGACTTCGTTTGAAATTCACATCCACCAATAATGTTGTTGAATATGAAGCACTTGTTGCCGGATTAAAGCTTGTCATCAACTGTGAAGTACGAAATATGATTATCTACATTGATTCTCAACTCGCTGCATCCCAAGTAGAAGAAAAGACATTTTGGAGTACGGACTTCGTTTGAAATTCACATCCACCAATAATGTTGTTGAATATGAAGCACTTGTTGCCGGATTAAAGCTTGTCATCAACTGTGAAGTACGAAATATGATTATCTACATTGATTCTCAACTCGCTGCATCCCAAGTAGAAGAATAATTTGACGCTTATAACTCACAATTGGTGTAGTATCTTAGTCTGGTAAAAACACTTCTCGCCCAAATTGAAACATGCCAGCTCATTCATATACTTCGGGAGCATAACACCTGAGCTGATGCCCTCTCCAAGCTTGCAACTTCAACAACTGGAGATATCTATAAAAGAAGGTATATTGAGAAGATACATTTCCCTAGCATCCATAACCCATAGGAGATACTGTCTATAGATGACCTAAGGGAGCCATCTTGTATGGATCCCATCATCTCCTTCCTCCAAGACGGAACACTGTCAGATGATACTACTACATCCATTCACATCTGACGCATGATTGCCATGTCAACTTCATCCTTATAGGGGATGAACTATACAAGAAGGCATTTGTAGGTTCATATCTCAAGTGTCTTCCTCCATCTGAAGCTAATGATGCTCTACGAGAAGTTCATTTCGGAATATGTGGGGAGCATCTTGGTGGTAGGGCACTTGCTCTTAAAATAATGAGGCAAGGCATCTACTGGCCCACGATAAAGCAAGATGCATTAGAATTTGTGCAAAAATATAAGAATTGTCAACTACACTCCAACTTACACATGCACCGCCAGTGGAACTCACATCTTTTGTAAGTCCTTGGCCTTTCACCCAATGGAGGGTAGATATCATGAGGTCATTTCTGATAGCTACTGGACAACGAAAATTCATCATCTTAGTTGTCGCCTACTTCACCAAATGGGTAGAAGCAGAGCCTCTTGCCAAAATCACTGAGACAAATGCCAAACAGTTTGTCTGGAAAAACATCATCCGTCGTTTTGGGCTTTCTGCGAAGATTATCACTGATAATGAATCACTGATAATGAGACTTATCACTGATAATGAGACTCAATTCACTGGAAGGGTGTTCACATCATTTTGCAATGATCTTCACATTCAATTAGTGCACAATGTCATGGCGCATCCCCTAACAAATGGGCAGACATATGTGACAAATCAGACGGTGCTCAAGGGGTTGAAGACTGGTCTTGAGAAGGCTGGGGGGCAGTGGGTAGAAGAGTTACACAATGTCCTTTGGGCCTATAGCACAACCGTGTGTACTCCAACTAGGGAAACTCCATATAACTTGTGTTTCGGCACTGATATTGGAGTTCCAAACCAACGAGTTAAGACTTTTAACTCATATAGCAACGAGGAAAAGCTCCGACAACATTTGGATCTCCTCCCAGAAACACGCAATGTGGCCCATCTTAGAGCTGCTTCCTATTGTCAAAGAGTTGCTCGCCACTTCAACCGGAGAGTCAAGCCTCGACCTATCTCCGTCGGTGACCTGGTCTTGCGTAGTATTGAAGCCGCCGGTCATGGTCCCCATGCAACAAATTATCACCTCTCCGGGAAGGCCCATATATCGTGGTTGTCATGATCAAGCCTGGAACCTTCAAGCTCAAGGGTTCATATGGGAAAATCTTATCTCAGGACTTGGAATGCGGAAAATCTTCGCAAGTACTACCAGTAACACCCCAGTCGTGTAGTTCACATTTGCTATTACATCGCAACTCATGAATAATCAATGTATCTTAAATAGTATTAACTTAATTTCCTATACATAAAAGATATCTTTAGAAAGTATAATGGCTCATCCTCAAGTAGCTTCATGCTCTCGACCAGAGAAATACACAACTTCGGTTGTATCTTATTCAGAGCAGGATCAATCTCAGAGGGATTTGATCTAACATCTTCCATTTGGGTTAACATCGTCGATTTTTTACTCTGATAAACAATTTTGGATAGATTAACAGTCCTTGGTGGGCTAGACCTGACCCCTTCCACACAGGTTCGTAAGTGAGCAGTGCTCCGACAAACAACCTCAGATGAGTTAATAAGTCCTCGGTGGACTTCCATTGGCTAATCTTATGCAGGTTACATCTTGGAGTAACACTCTGATGCATAGCCTACTCTGATGCATAGCCTCGGAAAACCTCGGAAAAGTTAATGGTCGCTGGCAATTTATCCACATGATAACCTTGTTACATACTTGAAATTATAAATGACATTAGATATCCACTGTGACATTTAGTCAAAAAAAAGAAAACCCCATGAATCCTTCTTCGATAAACCATTTTTATCATTCCTCGATGTTGAGTACACAATCCGCGATCCTTCACCACCACCCGTTGCCTTGCCGTGATGCACTGCTACAACACATCGCGTCACCCGACGTCTTGTCGTGACGCACCGCTGCAACTTGTCGACGCGACACATCACCGCAACACGACATTGTAACGCGTTGCCACGACGCACCGTTGCAACGCATCGCCGCGACACACTGCTGAAACACATTGCATCGCTCTAATGCTTCGCTGCAACACTTTGCCGCAACTCTTCACCGCAACACTCCGCATCAACTCTTCGACGCAATTCTCCACCGCAGCACTTTGCCGAATCTTCGCTGTAATTTTGCACCGCAACGCTTGACGCAACGCTTCACGGCAACTCTTCGTCAAACGTTACACCGCAACAATTCGCCACAACACTTGGCTGTAACTCTTCGCCGCAATTTTTCACTGCAACACTTTATCGCAACTCTTCGTCGTAATTCTGTACCGCAACTCTTCACCACTACACAGGACAATTTTCTTCTTCTGAAAAATTCTGGATCAACTAAGGACTCTATCTTTACCATCTCTTTAAAGCCCCTATTTATAGGTTGAAAAAGAGTTTAAGAGTTTGAATTGTTAAATATTAATTATTAAAATAATTAAAAATGATCATTCAGCTCCCCTCCAGCCTCCTCGCTTCCACTTCCCACTGTTTGGCTCTCTTTTCGCCGATCTTGCTTCCGCCTCGTCCATTTCCGTCGTTTGGCATTCTATTGTGTTGAAGCAATCACACTTATGCGGGTAATTAAAAAGGATTAGCAAAGCAAATCCAGAGATTAGCAGATGCCGCTTCTGCTTCGGCTTGTGGTCGCTTGGCATTCCCATATTAATTTGTGCTAAAGCAATATCGCTTATGCGGGTAATTAGAACAAATCCAAAGATTATAAAAAAAAGCCGTCAAAAGCATTGAGTAAAAAAGCCGTGAAAAGCATGAGTAAAAAATTATATATATATATATATAGTAAGGAAGTCGTGTTTTGAAATTATATTTTCGGACGATAAAAATGATTTCTCTTGAAAATAGGAGGCAACTGATACGCCACCAACAAATTTTCATGATCCGCCATGAGTCTCGGTGCAATTTTTTGAACAAAAAATATTCAAACTTTGATTAAGAGTCATCCGGAGCTCCAATTTCAGCAAACTTATAGTCAGACTGATCGGCTCGATGTGACATACCTAATGATATGAAAGTCAGTCTAATCCAAGTCAAATCAAGCCCGGATCAAGTCATTAAACCACTATTGGAGGATTTCCGGAGGCATTTGAAAAATCAAACGGATGTCAAATCTAGCGAGTTTATAGTCGAATCAAGCTTCTCGAGAAGATGAATCCAACTAGCCCAAGATTGCTCAATTCCGACATTGTTAAGGCACTCAAATGTCCATTAAACGTCATCTGATCAAGGGAAGCTCTCCGGACTGTCCACTCAAAATGGTTCATATTCCTGCATTAATTGCACTCAAAACGCTATAAATAAAACTTCACCCCTCACATGAAATGGGAGGCTTAAGAGAAAACTTGAGGCTTGAGAAGGAACTCAAGTCCAAGATCATCCTTGTCATCGTCGATCGCCGTCAACCACCACTGAACGTCGACCACCACCACTGGCCACCGTTGATCGCCGCCGATCACCCCTAACCTCCGTCGACCGTCATCTATTGTCGTTAACTACCGTCGATCACCGTCGCCTCCATTAATCACCGCTAACTAGACGTCTTCAGTCGACGTTGTAACTTGAAAAGCTAGTAACATGTTTCCGTCTGTGGGACAAGGGACATCTATAATCATCAATTTATAGTGGATTTTTACAACTGGGTCAGGCCCCATGGTTTTTCCCCTTTACGGTTTTTCCACGTAAAAACTTCTGGTGTCATCACAGCTTGATTCATTTTCATCTGAGTGTGTGATGAATCCTCGCACTACGCTAAGACAATAATCAATTACTCTACCACGCATCAAGCACTTTTTTTGTTTTATTTTCTTATGCTTTATTTATACTTGAGATATAATGAAAAATATTTGCCCTTATAAAAATAAATTTATATTTATTTTTAAAAGATAGTAGTGAAAATTTTTGGCATGGCAAAGGCAATATTGGGGTGATAGTTGGGGAATTTTAATTTTTTAAATATCTAAATATTTAAAAAATAATTTGTATATTTTAAATAGGGGTGAAAACGAGCCGAACACGAGCGAGGCTCGTTTATATTTCGAGCTCAAAAATTGTGTTCGTGTTCGGCTAGTTTGCTTTGCGAGCCGAACACGAGTTGTTTAAGAACAAAGAGCCGTTTTAGCAAACCCTAATCACGTACTGATAAGATGCTAAATGTTGGAGCAAGATTTAAAAATTATTGTTTATATCAAAACATCATTTGAATCTAATTTAATAATTTTTATTCTGTTTTATTAATTAATACATTTAATTGATTTTAAATCTTTGTAATCTACAATTAATTTTTTTTAAAATAATACTCTTCAATATATATATATATATATATATCTTAAAAATAAATAAAAATGAAGGCTAGGTAACTATTAATATATATTGATGAGTAGTATGTCAATCAAAATAATTTCAGACATTTATGCATAATAAAACTATATATTTAAATAAATGTAGAAAACTTATATGACATGCACCTGAAATATATGCAGATTGTTGTTGACTTCATGAATAAATAGCCGTAAATTCCACTGTCAATTGATGGCCCAAGCAACTACTAACTTAATGAATTATGATGCTGTGTCACACATGCAGAGGTCACTCTTTATACGAGTAAGGGCAAAGTATAATTCAATCTATACGTTATCTAACTTGAATTTTACCCTCCTATTTCCTTTAAAAATTGAAGAAATGGTTAGGACTTATTAAGAAATTTAATTGAGATGTTCTTCAAATGTTCTTTTGTCAACATTTGAATCTTAATTAATTGAGATGTTGTTAATGATACGAAAAAAGTAAAATAATAGGGTTTAACATTGTACGTTAGAAATATGGTTGTGTGAATCTTGAGGAGATACAGCGGATCGCACGAGGAAAGAAATGGAAGTGCGAATATTTATCATTGCACCAGTTGGCTGAATCTTTTTATTCATTCTGTCGGCCAAGAGTTGAACGAACAAAATTATGATTGAACCAAAAAACACTCTACCCCATGTCGATGACTACTCAGCCGACATCTGCAATTACAAAAGATCAACAACTGCTTAATGGGGATTTCTTTTATACAGGCTCATCGATCGAAGTTTGCATGTAATATTACGATAACGTGCCCTCTACCTAATCGAACAATCTTTTCTAAGGACAGTGAGCTTTGCAATGAGTTTCATCATAGAAGGTGAATGTTAATCATTTGGTTGACCGATCAACTCTTGGCCGACAAAATGAACAAAAAGCGATCTGACCAGAAGGTTGCAAGCGGTGTCAAAGAAAGTTGCAAAGATGGAACGGTGCAAAATAGTGGTTACAGGGTCAAAGTATGTCCAAGATGGTTACAAATAAGTAAAGATGTATAATGTAATGTACTATACCCTTCTTATAACTTATAAATAGGAGGCCTTTTTCACCAAAATTGGACTATTTGATAAATTCCCAGTTATTTAATCTTAATTTAGTCTCATTTTTCTCATACTCTCCTTCCTCTACCCTGACAAATGCTATATTTCTTGGGTGTGATCCATAAGAAATTTTAGGATTCAACATCCTAAAAAATGCAGTGAGCGTGAATTCATGTCTTCAACGAGAAGAGGAGTATGTCAAGGAGAAGAAACATAACAAGAAGAAACTTCTAAAATAGAGTCCGTCCTAGAATTCATTCAGCAACAAATGTTGGAAGTCCAAGACTAGATGATAGGTCAAATTGCAGAATTAACTCGCTTGGTGCTTGAGGGGAGCACACAGTCTCTCCCACAACTTAATCCACCAACACTCAAGCCCCAATGTCACCAGACGGCTCAAGCATCCAAACGAGTGAAGGAGTCCTAGCATGAGGAGTGTTCATACCAAAACGGAGACTGTAAAAAGGACAAATAGAAGTTTATCGCTGACTGAAGAATGTGTTCTCTCGACATTTCATTGAATCTGAACCCCCGAAAAAGTTCAGGGTTCCCTCTCTGGAACCCTACAAAGAATGGAGCGATAGGACCGATCATATTGTGTCATTCGAGTCTGCAATCTGCCTTCTTAAAATTTTTTACAAACTAAAATGTCGACTGTTCTACACTATCCTGAGAGATTAGGCTTTCAGGTGGTTCAAGGGACTCCCGGTTGGAATTATAAATTCTTTTGGAGAGTTCAAGAAGCTATTTACGGTGCAGTTCGCTAGTGCCCAGAAGCCCTGCAAGGATTCATAATCCATGTGGTTCGTAAAGCTGCGTAAAGCAAGGGCCGAATGAGAGCCTGTAAGCCTATGTTAGCATGAGGAGTGTTCATACCAAAACGGAGACTGTAAAAAGGACAAATAGAAGTTTATCGCTGACTGAAGAATGCGTTCTCTCGACATTTCATTGAATCTGAACCCCCGAAAAAGTTCAGGGTTCCCTCTCTGGAACCCTACAAAGAATGGAGCGATACGACCGATCATATTGTGTCATTTGAGTCTGCAATCTGCCTTCTTAAAATTTTTTACAAACTAAAATGTCGACTGTTCTACACTATCCTGAGAGATTAGGCTTTCAGGTGGTTCAAGGGACTCCCGGTTGGAATTATAAATTCTTTTGGAGAGTTCAAGAAGCTATTTTCGGTGCAGTTCGCTAGTGCCCAGAAACCTTGCAAGGATTCATAATCCATGTGGTTCGTAAAGCAAGGGCAGAATGAGAGCCTGTAAGCCTATGCCACATGGTTCTAGAAGAAAATGCTTGAGTTGTGGAATCTAGAACCAACAATTGCTAAAGTTGCCTAGAGCAAGAGCTAAAAAGTGCATTATTTAGGTATTACCCGAAACATTGATGTTGCCTAGAGCAAGAGCTAAAAAGTACATTATTTAGGTATTACCTTGGTTTACGGAAACCCGAAACATTGGCTGAGCTCTTGGAGTCGGCCAATGACCACATTACAGCGGAAGAATACATGAACTAGCCTTCCTTAAAAGACGAGAAATATAACCAACAATCCTGTAAAAAAAGGCTTGTGAGATGACTGGTGGAGGGAGAAAAATTGTCCTTGACCAAAGCATGAAAGTGTTCAGTCGCCCTGTAGAGATAATGAAGCCTACCGAAACACACAAAGAAGCAGTCGATCGAAAGGTCACAATAAAAATGATTGAGAAACTTTGGGGACTACACAGCTGAGGGTCTCGACGACAGAACTAGTGGAAGTTTCAAGACATAATACATCTGAAAGGCCACACCATGAAAGCCGGCGCTTCCTTTGGGAATCCCGATAAATACTATAAGTACCACAAAAATCACGACCATGACATGGAGGAGTGCAACCGCCTCCATAGCTATTTGAAGTGTTGATAAGGGTGAAAAAGCTCAAAGAGTTTGTGGCCCCAGAAACACATCCACAACGGTTGAGAAAAGCACCTACAGAGGATGATTCAGACGGACCTTTCTAAGCCAATGCTATCGACATAACCTGAATAGTGCCAACAATATTGGGAGGAGATTCAATCTGAAGGCCTGACTGAAAAAGCAAGAAATATCATTTGGGCTAAAAATGTGAAAACGTTCATCAAAATCCTAAATTGCAATAAAAATTTGAAAATTAACCAACACAATGAAAACAAGTGGTGTCTAATCTTAAATATGCATGTAAAAACCCCCAAATTCATCAATGACTGAAACTGGAGCTATCTTCCTTTCTTTCATCCTTCTTCATGTGGAGGAAAAACTGAACACGAAACTCATCTTCAAAAGCGACTTGATGTGACACAAAGACCGTTCAATTATCTGCACCACATCATCATTTTCGTCTTCAATCTCAGAAGTCGTTGCTGAGAATCTCCACAGTCAAAAGACGCTCAAATTCTGAGATGCAACGCATTAATATGATTCAAAATCTGAGAGAAGTTTGCAACGCATTAATATGATTCAAAATCTGAGAGAAGAAGTAGAACATAAACTAATCATAATTTTAATTGAGGATTTGGCATGTAGTTATGGGTGTAAATGAATCGAACACGAACGAATAAAATTTGTGTTCACGAACGAAAAAAGTTTGTGTTCACGAACGAAAAAAGTTTGTGTTCGTGTTCGGTTCGTTTAAAATTTAATTTGTTTGATATAAGCTAGTGTTCGAAATCGTTCGTGAAGTCGCTGTTTGTGTCGTTTCTTAACGAAAGAACCGAACACGAGCTGTTCGCAAACGACGAGCCAGTTTGACATTCCTAATATTAATATATATAAATAATATATTATATTAATTATGTAACTTAAATTATATAAATATATAATATCTATATTAGTGTATTACTAATATAGTATATTAATATATTATTATTATTATTATTATTTTATTATGTATTATAATTTATAAAATTTATTTTTTAAAATATCATAAATTTTTTATATATAATTATTTTAAATTATTTTATATTTCGAACAATAACGATTCGAACATGAATGAACGAATCACTGTTTGTGTTTGATTCGTTTAATTAACCAAACGAAAAAAAAATTGTTCACGCTCGACTCGTTTACTTATCGAACGAATCGAACACGAACTCATTGTGAATCAAACACAAACTGTTCGCGAACAACGAGCTTTTTTGACAGCCCTACATGTAGCGCAAGTCACATCTGGGTCATTTACAATGGACAAAATGTATATTCAGAGTTGCACATCACATTTTTTATTAAATAGATTGTGCAACATTCATCCTCTATGCTTATGTTTGTGAGTTTGGGGTGAAAAACAGCTTTAAAAACAGTATATTTAAGCACAGGGAGAAAAAGTATGTAACACAATCTAGCAAGTGCTTAGGGTAAATGAATATATTTAGCAAAATTTAGATTTATGATGAGTTAAGGTTTGGTTGCCTGATATATTGTTTAATGGATTTTTTTTGTGTTTTTATTTTTGAAAATATATTAACATTTGCTTAACATTATGCAAAAAAAACTTTAGATATTTAAAATGTTTTTTTTATTAAAATAAATATGCTTTAATCAAATAATTGGATATTTTTTGTTTCGAATCAAAACAAAAAATAAAAAAATAAAAAAATAAAAGTAAAAGTGATTTGAAATAAACTCTTAATGACCTTATTCTAGGTGAATATCTTAGTGTTCAACTTGTATTTGTCTTAGAATCAGACCCAAAGAATAAACCGCAAGTAAGGAAAGACAGAGAAATTATTTGAGGGAAAAGAGATTCTGAGAAGTTTGACGAAGATTCTTTAATAGAGTCAAATGAATAAAGTCTTTTTTTATGGTATACAGTACATCTCGTCCCCGCCCCCCTCTCTTGGGGGGAACCATTACATATTTTGAATAAAAGAAAATTCTACAATAAGAGTTCCCAAGTGGGACATTGGACAGTATTACTTCACTAAATAATTTCTATGTGGTGTGAGATACGTATTCCATGTGAGATACCGAGCACTACCCACATTCTGCATGAGCCACCCGACCTTGACCTTGGAATGCCTGATCATGTATTCTAGCTTTGTCGGGTTGCTATCGGACACTCGTTTGGGTGGGATGATTCTTTAGGGTGTTTCGATCTTCTAACCAGTTTTATATGAGAGATTTGGGTTAGTGACTCACGACTAGGACATGCTAACCTAACTTTAGGGTTCACTCCACTCCTATTCAGCTCCCTCTTCCCTGTTGATTTCTAGATCACGTGGATTGTGCAAACTTTCTCAGCTCTAGATGGAAAGTTTACCTACCCAATTTGGATGACTGATACTGTTATTTGGCCGCTACAGCACATGTTAGGCTGAGGTTGCCTTTTTTTCTTTGTTTTAGTTGGCTCGATCAACCTATTAGTTTTATGAAGTCTCTTTTCAATATGCATATTTAGTTTTTTTATTCTCGTGTCTCTTTGATCTGGAACAACAAAAAGAAAAAGAGAATAAGAAAAAAATTTATGTTTTACCGTGATTCACAAATTGGCAAGAGTATTTTAGAAAACAAGATTGAATCCTTACTTTTCATTTTAAATAGTGTGTGTTGTCTTCTTTATCCACAAAATTTTTATTTTTTAATTGACTTGTGCCTATTGCACAATCTTTGACCTTCCATCCTACTACAAAGGGGGGGTCAGTTTGAGTGAATTTAATTAGGGCTTCTGAGAAAACTCTCGATTAAAGTATTTGCTTATATTATTCAAAATTTTGAGGGTATTATTTTCAAGAAAAGATTCAAGGTTTAAAGAGATTTTCAAAATAAGAGTGTTGTAGAATTTGAAAAGTTTTTTTAGAATTTAAAGGTTGAGATTTACAGTTCAATGATGATATGTCATGAAAAGACCCAAAAAAAGGGTTAACCAACTCTGAAAAGAAGGTGTAAATTGGGGATTGGAATTATTAAATTGTTGAAAGACTTAGGATTGATTTAAAATGTTGGATTTGATTGATTTGTTTTGAAAAGCTTGATATGAAACATTAGATCTGAAGGTTTAATTTAGAGATTTAAATTGATAGTTGATTTGAAGTTTGATGTGAAGTTTAAAAAGATTCTTAAGTGCTTTGATATTTACACATGTTTGAAGGTTAGTTTGAAGTTTGGTTTGAAGGTTAATTTGAAGTTTGTTTTGAAGCATGAATTAAAATTTGTTTTGAAGCTTAGTTTGAAGTTTGCTTTGAAGTTTAATTTTAAGTTTGAAACAATTTTTAGGTTAGTTTGAAGTTTGAAAAGATTTGAAGGTTAGTTTGAAAATTAATTTGAAGGTTAAGTTTGAAAGTTTGATTTGAAGGTTATATTTGAAGATTTGATCTCTTGGTTTGAAGAAAATAAATGTTTGGTTTAAGGGTTGATTTGAAGTTTGATTTTTAAGTTGGTTTGAAATATGAGAATTCTTGATTTTAAAATACTTGATTTGAGTTAAAATTGTTTAATTTTGAAAGGTTTTATTTGTGTTGAAATGGAATGATTTCAAAAAAATTGATTTGAGTTGAAAAAGTTTGATTTTAAAATGTTTAATTTAAGTAAAAAATATTTGTTTTTAAAATGTTTGATTTTAGTTGAAAATAGTTTGAATGGATTGATTCGGTTTGAATAGTTATTTGGTTTCAAAAGATTAGATTTGAAGGGCATGATTTAAACAATTTATGTTGACCTAAAATTTTGAGCTGAGAGATCTTAATTTTAGGGGTTTTATAAAAGATTGATTTTAAGGTTTTGAGTCTTAGACTAAAAGGATAGGATTGGCTAGAAGGAATTCTAGATCAGGGTTAATATTCTAACCTTAAGATAAATATAGAATCTATAAGAAGGCTAAATAGGTGGACTAATCTAATTTTTGGGTATAACGCCCCCGGTCAAGATAACAATGGATTTTCATCATCTTTAGTTCATCTATTTTCATAGACTATTAACCAAAAAGACAGAAAGAGATCTCCATTATTTCCATATTAATGGGAATGCAAACCTTCTTAGTTATTAGATGGTTAGAGGTACCTTCATCAATAACCATTGGCTACTTCATCTTAGGGAAACTACACATTCAAAGGAGTTTATAGGCTTATTATTTTGTATGTCATAGTCTTGAGCACTAACTAGGGGTACCTAGTAGTAAAACCTAGGCATTTGGACTAGATTAAATTCTAGGAGTATATGTGATCATGTGTTTCATTTCTAAGTTGAAAAATCTTGGGTTTATAGTTGATCAACCTCATAGTGGTATTTCTATTTAAATTGGTAAATTTTAGATTTAATTTGTAAGCTTGATATATTAATTCATTATTTAGTTCAATCTCCTAGTTTGTCAGTCAACATGCAAATCAAGTGTTCTAGTTTAAAAGTTATGCATTTGGTTTTCTATCATAAGTTGTTCTCGATTGACTTTTATCCCTAAGTTCAATTTATAATGTGGGTTTTCTATTCCATGTTGAAGTTCACAAAAAACTTCATGTGTATGTTATTCAAGTTTTCCATACTTTCATATTTAAAATTTTAATGTCATCCTCATGTTATAATATTTGTTTAGTTCAATCTGCTAGTCTACTTTTCACTGTTGCATTGAGGATATTCGTGCAGAGTATTCTAATATTGAGGAAAATTTTGAATTTGCTACCTCTTTGAACAATAGACCCGACGGACAGCTACATACGATCTGTCCGAAGCCATCCTCAAAGGTAGACGCAACCTTTAGAGAAGAAAGTAGCCATGCTTAATGAGGGGAAAAAGCTTCCAGATGCTGTGATATATATATAATAATAATAATAATAAGTTAAAATTAAATATTCCTTAGCTCTAATTAAATAAATGTTGGTCAATTAGACACTTTAAGCACTTAAGCAATATTAAACTTATGTCAGAAATTAGGATATTATTAGCCTATATGGATTTAAGGATTTTAAAAAGTTTACGTGAACTTTAATTTATTCTCATTGGATAATTTTTGTGTGAATAATATTTAATTAAATTTGCTACTCAATTCTTTATATTATAAAATTTTAATGAGATGATTATTTGGAGAGGATTAATGTTTGAGCTTGGGAGATTTTTTGAGTGAGAAAAATTTAAAATCAAATAACCAAAAGAATATGTACTTCTATTTGATGTTTGTTTTATAATATCTAAATACTTATGTATTTATGGGTAGGTTTGCCTTTAAAAGAAAAATCACAAAAATTTGATGAAAGTTGTTGGAGCATAGCAGTGCCAAATATCCAGTGTCATGAAACCAAGGCTAAAGTCATAGATGAATCTTTTTTTCTGGAGAGTTCAATGTTTAGGCACCAGATGACTAGTGTCCTTGTGCCCATTCTAGTGTCATAGTGTATAATGTCAATGCCACGGTGCTTTATCGAACAATGACAAGTTTAGTGGATAAGATGGATCTAGAGCCATAGTGTCACGATCTTCAACACCACGCTATTATTGATGAATAACCTCAAGGAAAAAAAGATAGAGAAGATAAAGTTTTCATGTCATTATCCAAAGCCTTAAAGCTGCACAACAGTGCCACAACACAGTAATTGTGGAGCCACTGCGTAACGACCCCATTTTAATAATTATTGAAGGCCAAATTTGAAATTTTTGGAGGGGGAGGGGTTATATGTGCATCATCATTTTGAGGAGGGAAGGAGAGATAATGGTGATATTTTAGCAAGTATTCTACGGTGTAAGGTGTGGATCTTGTAATTTGAGAGTTTTATAGTATTATCAATTGTACTTATGGAGCAAGGGGGAGGAATTAAGTGGAAAGCTTAAGGGAATGCTACAAAAACTAGGTTTTATCATTTCTTTTCTATTCTTTTTTTTGAATCACACTTTGTAAACACTTTTCTAGATTCTGGAATGGATTCTTTTTTTATTTGTAATTTTATGTTAGGCTAAACTCCTTACTTCCTATGGATATCTTTTTCATTAAAATCAATGAAATGAATTAAGTTTACTATTTTGAGACTATTAAATAAAATTTAAAATTATTGGAGAATCATCAACCTCATTTAGTGAATCTTAATGGTCATACTTATTTTATTACTTTATGTGGGTTTGTGACATCAATGAAATCCTCACTTGCAAATGATGATTCTTAACAATGATTTAGCATTTAGTGAATCTTAATGGTCATACTTATTTTATTCCTTTATGTGGGTTTGTGACATCAATGAAATCTCACTTGCAAATGATGATTCTTAACAATGATTTAAGGATACAAACTTTTTATCCTTGAATTTTTGTTATTAATAGAGAGACACAATTATTCCATTTTTGAAATGTCTATCAGCATAGGCAAATGACTTAGGGTTTTAAAAATGAGTCTTTTGTTTGCTATCGATAGACGCCTATAATCATAGATGCTCCTAATTTACAACATACATTAGTTAAACTTTTTCATCGCTTTGATTTTATGAAGTAGAATTCATAGGAATGTTCTCTTGCATTTGAAACTCGTCGATAGAAAAAACTTTAAGAAAAAAACCTTTTCAAATTTTTATATTTTTTTAATAGATTAAGATTTGTGACTATATATTAAATCTATATATTACTAACACAATTCATGCACTTATGTGAGTCGTTGCTTGATTGGTTAGTGCATGAAGGGTTTATGAGTGGTGGGAGAGATAATGGTGAGGTTGTCTTTTACTATATTAAGGAAGCATAATAGTCTTAAGTACATATCAAACTTGGTATATCTAAATCTTAGGAACCTAAATAAGCCATTGTTAAAACTAATTTGGACAATTTTTTAATCTCAAAATTTTATTTTATTTATTTATTTTTGGTTTTGGGTGCATTTAGACAAATCACTTTGTGGGTTCCTTAATATATTAGTTGCCCTCATGTTCAATTTAGTTTTAAATTATATTTTTCTTAAGTTAATATGTCTCACATGAACCTACATGGGTTTTATTTGATTCAAAGCACAATTAGGCTTATTTAAAATTTAACATGAGCTTGTTTCAATTAGCCACGATATGAACTATGAAGGTTCCTAACCAATTTTGAATAGATTTGGATTGGTTTTAATTTTATTTGGATCTAATGACTCAAATATGTTTAATAGTAGTTTAAGGCACTTTAAACTCAATAGGTCTCAGTAAACACGTAATTATTTTAATTATTTTTGATTTGGCCTAACAAGGCTTAATTAAATTTTGATTTGATTCAAATACATTTGACCTCGTATGACCTTAATTGTGTTAATGGAGTAAATTGACTCAACTAGTATTTTTACTTATATAAAAGGCCTAAAAAAGAGCTTCTTATGTTCTTATGCTTACTTATGATCAATTACAACTCACAACTTAAAGGGTAAATTAAATTTGGTCCAAATTATATTTAATAGTTTTTAATTGACCTCTTCACCAAGATATATTGATCAAGGGCATAAAGACTTTGGATTGGATGAATAGTAGCTCTTAATGCTCTTTAAACATGTTAGAATCATTAGGAACAATTTACATAAAAGATATAGTTAATTTTGATGGACTTATAAATTCAACCTAGGTTGGCTTTGTTAAATAATTTTCACCATGCCTTTTTCGCTCAAGTTAAAGTCTAGAAGAGATTTTTCGCCACTAAAATGGGCTTTAAAAAACTTGAATTAATTTGAGCACATTAGTTTGAAGGATTTATAGGTCAACTAAGACTTAACTAGGGCTTAAATGATCATAAATTGAATTAAATTCACTAGTTTTATAATAAGAAATCTATTAATATCCTAAATAAATCAAATAAGCTATGTTTAACATAACTTGATTTGAATCCTAAAGATGGAGACTCAAACTTGGGCTATCCATCCTTTATAGTCTATAGGAAACTACCAAGGGTTTTATAACGACTTATTAGTATAAGATTGAATTTTAAGAAATAAAGAAAGAGTTATAAAGAAGATTGTTAACCATATTCAACATTAGAGTAATTATTGGTCCTCCAATATGTATGGTGGATTTGCCAAGGTACACTACATGTTTTAGTGTTGATCAAAGAAGTTAACAGATTCCTATACAATTTTTTAAGTGAGAACACTCAAGAATTTGATTTAGCCTCAAATTAAGGATTTGATTAAGAGTTTATTAGGATAACAATTTTGAATTCTTTTTAATAGCTTATGATTTTATTATAGTATGGATCCACTAAAGCAAGAAATAAAAAAAGGAACTAAATTTCCCACAAGTATGCTAGCTATTAAAGATTATGCTAAAAATAGATTAAAGAAGAACTTATCTTATCTAGTCTGCCTCAAGACAAACATTTTTTTCAATTTACATGACAAAGAAAATAAGATTTAGGCTCTATGACCTCCAAAATAAGATTTATTCCTCTAAACCCCTCTTTTGCTCATTATTTCTCTCTCTACATACTCATAGGTTGGAGAATAAGTAATAATTGAAAATGCTTTATTATAAGTGAATTCATATATTTATAAGAAAATATTTCTTATAATTATTTAATTGAAGGACATAACTGTAATTATGCTATTTATTTTACTTTCATTGTGAATTTTATTTAATTTATCTTTTATCTAAAAAAATAATACTACCTTAAAATTTTTGAATGAAAACTTAACAAAATAGTACATTATGTCAAGAACATACTACTAAAAATGATTCATAAAATAGAATTCAGATGTTTACAGAAAACTTGCATTTATAAAGATGTACTAATTCTTTGAGGAAGATAAATTTAATAAGAAATTTTATAAAATTTTATACTTTTATACTTATGATTATCAAAAAAATTGGTAAAAGTTATATATAAAATAAATTTGAGAGTGTCCTATAATACATTGAAGATGATTATACATCAAATTGGATATAATTAAATTGGATTTAGTTTAATTTGAATTGCATTCAGTTAGACTCGATGGGGTTAAATTGGGACAAAATCCTAGTTTCACTTATATAGATGTCCAATCTTTATCATTTAGTTTTGAGTGCTATGATTGAACTTTAAGAGTTATTTGGTTAAATTATTTTAAATTTAGATTGAATTAAAGGCCAATTTATCCAAGATTTCTCAAACATGCTCATAATGGGCATATGAGCTCATTAGGTCAAAGTGGGTATAATTTAAGATGTATGTTATTCAACTAGATTACGAATAGCTTAAGGAGATGTTTTCCCTAACTTTATTTAGTATGTATTATATTTATAATTAATTGACTCGTGATGACCCGAACAGATCAACATGCATCTGGGATCCAAACTTATTCAATTAGAAATGGATTTTATTTGAGCATATCAAAGAGAGTTTAATATATTGCAAGGAGTCTTTATGACTAATTAGATTGCACTCTTTAAGAAAATATGATATCTCACTTAAATAGCCCTTAATGAATTTTTAATAGGCCTTTGAGTTAAAGAAGTTGACCAAGCCTTATGGTGAGCTCAACTGAGTTGAAACTTTAACCAAATGTTATTAGTTCTATTTCGAGCATACTTGCACTTGATTTAGAATGAATTTGTCTCACTTAAATAGCCCTTAATGAATTTTTAATAGGAACAAGCCTTATGGTGAGCTCAACTGAGTTGAAACTTCAACCAAATGTTATTAGTTCTATTTAGAGCATACTTGCGCTTGATTTGGAATGAATTCACTTAAATTAAGTTAAATGCCCCCTTAATGGACCACCTTATCAAATTTTACTGACCAATCTCTTAAGACCATTAGAATGGGTTGAGATTGATCCCTATTGCTATCTAAATGGATTAGAAGTATCAAGAGTCAAAAGTTTCAAAATTATAGATAGTTGAATTATCTTTTTGTTCATATTATATAATTTTTTTTTAGGTGACTTTTTGGATGTTTTAATCAAGTTTTTACAAGACAAATTCTTTTATGAATAATTACATAAAGATCACCCCAAATATTGATATCTATAATCATTTTTTGGACTATTGAATCAATATATTTATGCACGCCTCAATCAATCTAACAAGAATTTGATAAAATGGTGAGGTTTTACCATTTATTTTTATTTTTGAATGAAAAATCATGAATTTTTTTTTATTTTTTTTATTTTTAATATAATTTTTTTTTATTTTTTTATTTTTTATTTTTTTATTTTTTTTATTTTGTGAAGAGTCAAAATCTTTGATTAGTTGACTAAAAGTCAATATGGGCGGCATGAGTACCCATCATCCACTGTATCCATCACATTATCCTCACCAAATGAGTTTGACAAAATGGGCCCCACTCCTGGCCTACAGATGTCGACCGTTGCAAACTCTTCAAATCCCTCCCGCCGCCACCCCCACAAACCCCACCGCCACCGTCTCCTCAAATTTCAGAGAATGCTTCCTCTCCCCCTTCTCCTCTTCACCTTCCTAATCGTCCCCCCGGCCGCCATTGCCGCCGACGAGAAAGCCATTATCATCGACCTGAAGAAGTCCTTCCATATCCCCTCCGCCTCTTCACACTTCTTCCTCTCCTGGTCAACATCAACCGCCTCGCCCTGCAACTACTCCGGCGTATCCTGCACCACCGCCGGACTCATCTCCTCCATCGATCTCACCGGACTCGGCATCTCAGGAACCATCCCCTTCTCCCTACTCTGCTCCCTCCCCTCCCTCTCTTCCCTATCCCTCGGTTCCAATCGCTTCTCCGGCATAATCTCCCCCGCCCTTCTAAACTGCTCCAATCTCCTCCATCTCGATCTCGCATTCAACTCCCTCGTCCGCTCAGTCCCAGATCTCTCCCGTCTTTCCTCCCTGCGTGTTCTTAATCTCACCCAAAACCTCCTCTCCGGACCCTTCCCATGGCCATCCCTAGCCAACCTCACTTCCATCGAATCCCTAAGCCTCGGCGATAACTTCTTCGATCCCAGCCCCTTTCCCACTGTAATCACCACTCTCACCAAACTCAACTGGCTCTACATCTCCGTCTGCAATCTCCACGGCGAGGTCCCAACCGCAATCGGAAACCTAACCGGCCTCGTTAATCTTGAGTTCGCAGATAACTTTCTCTCCGGCGAGATCCCGCCGGAGGTCACGAAATTGAAAAATCTCTGGCAGCTGGAGCTTTACAATAACTCATTCACGGGAGAAATTCCAGTGGGATTTGGGAATCTGTCCAATCTCGCCTTCTTCGATGCGTCCATGAATCAATTGACAGGGGATCTCTCTGAACTCCGGCATTTGAGCGGCTTAGTGTCCCTCCAACTCTATTACAACAATTTCTACGGTAGCATTCCGCAGGAGTTTGGAGATTTCAGGAAATTGGTTAATCTCTCGCTTTACAATAATCAGCTCACCGGTCAAATTCCGGTGAAGCTTGGGAGCTGGGCAGAGTTTAATTTCATCGACGTGTCGAGCAACTTCCTCACGGGACCGATTCCTCCAGACATGTGTAGGATGGGGACGATGAAGAAGCTTCTGGTGCTTGATAACCAGCTCTCCGGCGAGATTCCGGCTAGCTACGCCAACTGTTCCTCTCTGATTCGGTTCAGAGTGAGTAATAACTCCCTCTCCGGCGAGGGTCCAGCCGGGATTTGGGGTCTTCCGGT
>NW_018237541.1:642065-646991 GCF_001263595.1 Phalaenopsis equestris | reverse complement strand
CGGTGTTCCAGCCGGGATTTGGGGTCTTCCGATCGTCAATATTATAGACCTCGCAACGAACAGATTCGAAGGCGAGATCACGAAGGATATTGGTAGGGCAAAATGTCTATTCCAGCTATACCTTTCCGGGAACCAGATCTCCGGCGAGATCCCGACAGAGATCTCCGAGGCATCGTCTCTGGTTACAATCGACGCCAGTTCGAACCAACTATATGGTCAGATCCCACCGAGCATCGGGAAACTGAAGGCTCTCTCGAGCTTGAATCTCGACAACAATCACATCACCGGCAATATCCCCGACTCCATCGCCTCCTGCTCTGCGCTCAATTCGATAATCCTGACAAGAAATTCACTCTCCGGTCCGATTCCTTCCAGCTTCGGCTCTCTTCCAAATCTGAACACATTGAATCTATCCGATAACCACCTCTCCGGCGAGATTCCGGCAAGCCTGGGTTCCCTAAAGCTCAGCTTACTGGACCTGTCCAACAACCTCCTCACCGGCAAGGTCCCTCCCCAACTCTCCATCAACGCATACAACGAGAGTTTCATCGGCAACCCCGGTCTCTGCGGCGACAACATTAACCATCTCCAGCAATGCTCTTCGCCTTCATCAAGAAGCGATAAGATCCGTTTCGTCCTGATATCCTTCCTCATCATTCTTGTCCTGTTTCTCGCTAGCGCTCTGCTCATCTTCTTCAGGAAGCGCAACAGCCGCGCCCTCCGTCTCTCGTCCGATTCCTGGAACATGAAGTCGTTCAGCATCCTCACCTTCAATGAGCAAGAGATTATCAGTTCGATCCGGCCAGAAAACCTCGTCGGCAAGGGGGGTTCCGGCGAAGTCTACCGCGTCGTCCTGAGCAGCGGTCATGTCGTCGCCGATCTCGACCCCCTGCTACGGCGGCGCCGCCGTGTCCGACGGAGCAGCGATGCTGAAGCGTCGATCATTGAAACTCTCGAGAGAATTCGACGCAGAAGTCGACACACTGAGTGCGATCCGGCATGTGAACGTCGTGAAGCTCTACTGCAGCATCACCGGCGAGGATTCCAGCCTGCTTGTGTACGAATATCTTCCCAATGGGAGCCTATGGGACCGGCTGCACTCGGCGGGCGTTGACAAATTGGGGAAGTTGGATTGGGAGACCAGATTTGATATCGCTGTTGGTGCAGCACATGGGCTGGAGTATCTCCACCATGGCTGCGATCGACCGATACTGCACCGTGATGTCAAGTCCAGCAACATACTTCTGGACGACGATTTCAGGCCGCGGATCGCGGACTTTGGCCTGGCGAAGATCCTTCATCGTTCCACCGAACCAGATTCGGTTACTCACGTTGTTCCTGGGACGCATGGTTACATCGCTCCTGGTAAGCTTTTTCATACCATAGTAAACAAGGATTTTCTTACTGCAAATTGTTTTGATTCAAGATCTCACTGAATTGTAGGGCTAGAATTAGGGCTGTCAAAAAAGCTCGTTGTCCGCGAACAGTTCGTGTTCGATTTGTTCGATAAGTAAACGAGACAAACACGAACAAATTTTTTTCGTTCGGTTAGTTAAACGAACCAAACACGAACAGTGATGCGTTCGTTCGTGTTCGAATCGTTATTGTTTGAAATATAAAATAATATAAAATAATTATATATAAAAAATTTACGAACAGCTCGTGTTCGGTTCGTGTTCGGCTCGTTCGTTAAGAAACGAACACGAGCTTATTTCAAACAAACTAAATTTTAAACGAACCGAACACGAACACAAGCTTTGTTCGTTCGTATTCGGTTCGTTTACACCCCTAGCTAGAATAGAAGTTACAATAAATGCATCAGAGTTACTGTAGCTTTTAATTTCAGTTTAAAATTTAGCATTCAAATTTCTTTCTTTTACTTGAATAGAATTTTTTTTTTTTTTTAGTTTATTTGAAGTTAAAAATTAAAAAGTGTAATTTGTGAGTTATGAAATTTAGGGACATTTACATACATAGAATCCATTTCTTATTTATTTATAAGTCTCACCCTTAAACTTTTTATATTTACACACATGATACTCATATTTTTAATAGCACATTAAAAATAACACTATCATCACTTCAAAAAATATATAAATAATTGTTTATGCATAAATTTAAATCATCAAATTGTTAGACACACACACAAAGATAGATATGTCAGTAAATAAGAATTATGTGCTACATAAGTAAATTTCACTGAAATATATCTTTCTTAATGAGAAGGTTCATAATACATCTTAATGCACCATTAATAATTATGATACGAATCTCGAAGTAATAATTTTAATAAAGAATATTCAAACTTCAATTAAAATTTGTCTGGAGCTTCGATTTTAGCAAAATTATAGTTAAAATGATTGGTTCGATGAGTTGAACGCAATGACACTAACATTGACCCAATCTGAGTCAAATCGAGCCTTGATTAAGTTGTTAAATAGTTTTTTGGAAGTTACTAGTGCCTAATTGAAAGGTCAATTGGATTTCAAATTTGACAACCTTTTGGGCAGATCGAGGGTTTCGATGAGAGGAGTCCAACAAATCTAAGATCACTCAATTCTAACACTTTAAGGTGCCTAGATGTCATAAGAACGTCATTCAATTGAGGGAATCTCTTTGGATCGTCCGATGAAATGATTTAGATTATTTTCTTATTTTTAGGGAGACTCTCCTAGCTTCTATAAATAAAGCAACACTTCCTTCATGAAAGAGGGATTAAGACCTGAGCTTGCTGAATGATTGAGAATAGGAGTTGAAGTCCAATGTTCTGCATTGAAATCTATTGAAAACTTCTTGCCTTTAGCACCGTTGACCATTGTCGACCAAAGCTCATCAGCCACCGTCGTCTGCCTCCTACCCATTGGAGCAAAGCACCTTTGTTGAACAACAACCAACATTATTATGTAACAGCGTATTGTGTGAACTAAAGACCAATGTTGTAGAGCAACAAAGCACTATGTAAAGTAGCAACCAAAGTTGCAAAGCAACAGAGTATTCTATGGAGTAGCATGTCATCCCGAACACCTCGCAACAACGAACTTCGAAGATGACGCAATGAAGTTTTAGCAACTGCAACCATTCTTGATCGTTGTGCAATGAGCTCTTCTACATACAAACTCTATAACTGAGTGGCCATTTCCCTCTTGTGGGATTAGGATTTGCATCTTTGCTCTTCAAGCTATAATTGATTATTTATGATTAGGCCGTGCCTTTTGGTTTTTTCCTTTTTTAGGTTTTCCACATAAAAACTTCTATTGTTTCTAACTCTCACATTTATTTTGTTAGTGTATTTTGGATTTTTGTGCAATGTTAAAACACTAAATAATAACTCTATTACCATGAATCTTATAGAATGCATCAATTTGACAACATCCGTGGGAAAAGATAGTCCCACCACTAAAGGACTTGCAAAACTTGCAAAATGACCGCTAGATGCAAGATTCACAACAACAAAGTATCTCACTCTAACACCCAACATTCTAATGGACATCCATGGAGCCAAACACATCGAGTCTCTACCGCTTTCCACCCTAGTAGACATTTTCCTACCCACGAAGGTGCCTAGCCTTCCAAGCTTCTATCGTAGAAAACTTGATCTATGTTCTGCTCTCAGGAGATCATCTGTAACGAATAGTGCAACTTGGTTCTCTACTCTTTGATGAGCAAAAACTAGAGTATGTAGATCTTCTCTAAAGAAACCGAGAAATTTTCATCTGAACTCAAGCATATATGTTTAGAGTTGATCCAGAAGTGATGAGGCACTCCTTAATGATGGAATGAACCTTCAAGCTAGTCGTCCAAAAGAAGAGAAATTTTGCTTCATACTACAAGCAAGAAATCAAACAAGAAGTTAGCAAGCTTTTGAAAGATAGGTGCATATGAGAGGTACACAACCCTATATAGCTGGCAAATGTTATCATGGTGAAGAAAGCTGGTGAACCTTTGCAAATGAGTGTTGACTACACCGACCTCAATAATGCTTGCCCAAATGAGCCACATATAATTCAACTTGTTGATGCCATGTTAGGCCACTAGAAGCTCTGTTTCATGCATGCATATTTGGGGCACAATCAAATAAATATGGATCCGATAGACGAGGAGACAACCTCCTTCCAAAGAAATAAGAGCCTATAATGTTATCAGTTCATGTTGTTTGGGTTGAAAAACATTGGTGTGACCTAATCCCACCTCATGAACAAGATCTGCAAAGACCTCCTCGGGAAGATAATGGATGTGTATGTTGTTGAGAGACGATGGTGAAAAGTTTGGAGGCATCCCAACAAGTCTCTCTTCTGAAAGAATGTCTCCAACTTCTTCGTCATTATAACATGCACCTCAAACCCACCAAATGCACCATTGGAGTTATGTTGGTAAAGATTTTGGGATTCATGATCACTCATCGTGGAATCGAGGTGAATCCTGAGAAAACTAATACATTGAGATATATGATGCCCCTATGGAATATTAAGGAAGTACATCGCTTGAACAGTCGCATAGCCACCCTATCTCGCTTCTTGGCTCATTCTAGAGATATGTATTTGTGATTCTTCAAGATACTAGGAGAAGCTTGGAATATCGATTTCTAGTGGACAAATGAATGTCAAACTGCTTTTGACAACTTATGACGTACTTGTTCTTGTGGCCCCTCTTTTTGAAGTCTGTCTAAGGAGAGATGTTGTATTTCTACTTAGTTGTTTCACCACACTTGTAAGCGCTATCCTGCTAAGGGAGAAAAATTTGATTCGGCGACCTGTCTACTGCATCAATACATTTCTTTTCGATGTGGAGAGTCATACCTGTTGGCAGACAAGAATGCATTAGCCATAGTATTCTTGTCACGAACTCTACGCCCGTGCATTTTGGCACACACCATCAGCGTCCACACTTGGGGTGTAAACGAGCCGAAACAGACCAAACCACAGCTCC
>NW_018237541.1:621347-642011 GCF_001263595.1 Phalaenopsis equestris | reverse complement strand
TTGTCGTGTTTACCTCTTTTGTTTAGCGAGCCGAAAAAAGAGTCGTTTTGACAACCCTAATCACGTAGCCATAAGATGTTAAGGATTGGGGCAAGATTTAAAAATCATTTGAACCTAAATTAATACTTTTTATTTTATTTTATTCATTAATACTTTTAATTGATTATAAATCTTCTTAGCCTTATAGTTAATTTTTTTTTTTTAAATACCATTCATCAAAGATATATATATATAAGTAAGAACGAGCCGAGCACGAACAAAAGCCGAACACGAACGAACAAATATTTGTTTGTGGTGTTTGTGTTCGGCTCGTTAACTTAGCGAATGAGCCGAACACGAGCTTTTTAATGAGTCGAACATGAGCTGTTCGCGAACAACAAGTCGTTTTGACAGCTCTAGTCCACACACAGCTCCTGTAAGGGGCATTCTGTAAAGGCCAGAAGCATTTGGATGGTTAATCAAATGATCAGGGAAGTTTAGAGAGGTTGTCATTCAGTACCACTTCGATTGGACATCAAGTCACAAATACTGGTTGACTTTGTAGTTGAATGCACCATACATGCTTCTGACAAGAAACGTCTTTCTCCTATGGTATCACGTCAGTAGAATTAGTATGTAGATGGAGCATCCAAAAGCTCTAGAGCTGGTGTTGTGGTACTATTGATCTATCTGAAGTAGGACGTCTTGGAGTACAGACTCCACTTAAAATTTTCTGTCACCAATAATATTACCTAGTATGAAGCCCTCGTCTACGTGCTGAAACTCACCATCGATTGTGGGATGCAAAACTTCACCATCCACACTAACTCCTAGTCCATTGCATCCTAAGTAGAAGGGGTCTTTGACACCTGCAATTTATAGTTGGTGAAGTATTTGGTATGGTATAGAAACTTCTCATTCGAATCGAAGAGTATCGAATCATCCAACAAGTTCTCCAGGAATCACTGCAAAAAGATCACTTAGGATGAAAGTAAAGTCTGACCATGAACGAAAATCCCTCATTCACAAATTCATAGACAAAGTACATCTCGAACGACATCTAGTTGAAATCTTGAAATTTGACCATTCATATTATTTTGTTTTCAGTGATATGAGTAGAAATATGCATATGCTACATTTTCCCCTTTCCTCGCAAAAATCCCAATCATTTTGCCCAAAAAATTTAGTGGTCCGATGTCTTATCAGATCCTTGCATGAAACATCAATCTCTTTCTCTTGAAGGACACACGGCCATGTGATTCACTAACAAATCCTCCCAACACAACTAAATCTTTTGTGTCAACTTCAAGTCATGTTTTTCTAAAAAAGGCGATCAACTTGATGAAGATTGTCACCAACAAACAAGAAAGTTGCGAGGCATCTTTTAAAATATCGATCAACATGATAGTTGGAAGAAGTCACAAGTCAACCCACAAGGTTACCTAATAAATGGCTATGCACCAGGTGGGAGGAGAGTGGACTCGATCAATCAGAGCAAGAATCTTCACCGCCATATCATTCATGAGTTAAAATTTCTTTTAAAATAGTACCAAATTAGCCTCTATTAGGTTCGACTTAATCTCCTCGTAATTTTAGATTTTTCTTTCCTTTTAGCGGGAGGGATGGGTGGGGGGGATTACCAGACATTTGTATCTTTCATTGCAAAAAATATACCCAAGAAAGCGTGATCACAGTTCAAAAAATCCATTCAAAAAGTGCAACGACAACGTGAAATAGAGCTCTGTTGATCGCACAAATTAGCAAGTAGACCCCGAAGTGGGCAACATCAACATTAAAGGTGAGCTTCATCGATCGCATAAATAGGCGGGGAGACTCCACCTTTTTCCTCTTCTTTTTGGCATATTTATAAGCTTGAAAGAACCACAAATTGAACAAAAAATGCTACATTTGGGGAAAGAACACTGGAATACTACCAAAATAGTGCCCACCACTTGATTTAAACTAATTTGCGCACACCCGCATGGATCTAACTGATCGCGCATCGTCATGCACGATCCCGTGCAGGCGGATGTTAGTCTTTCAATCTATGACCCCCCCCCCCCCCTCCCACCCGATTGTCGCCTTCAGATTTGCGTCCCACTGATTGTGACCAATGGCCCGTGCAATGAAAATTACCCGTTTTACCAAGCAGTGAGACACTCCGACCCGATTACCCACTAGACTTATGATACAACACACTTGACTTGTAATGTGATGACCCAAAAGCTTCATGTTCCACCTTGAAGCTAAAGCTTCGACTTGGTAACTCGTCGGACCCACAACACATTGTGCTAGGCCCACAACATGATCCAGCCCATCGGACAGTTCATTATTTGACATGGATCTTAAGTTGTGACATGATTCTCTAGATAATTTTTTGAGTAAGAAATATTCAAACTTCAATTAAAAATTATTCAGAGATTTAATGTCAGCAAACTTATAATTAAATTGACTAGCTCAAGGGGACGAAAGTAATAACACCAACATTGACCTAATCTGAGTCAAATCATGCCCTGGTGAAGTCGTTAAACTATTTTTGGAAGCTTCTAGTGGCCAATTGGAAGATCAAACAAATTCCAAATATAATAAGTTTATAGTCAAATTGAGCTTCTCGATAAGTCAAATCCAATGAACTCCGTTCTAACACCTTTAAGGCGCTCAATTGTTCGTAAAACTCTGTGCAAAGTTGTAACCAGCGTCGAAGAGCAACAAAGTATTCTACGGAGCAGCACGTCATCCTAAACACCATGCAACAACACACACTTCAAAGGTGGCGCAACTAAGTTCCAACAACTGCAACCTATCCAGGCCGTTGTGTGAGGATTCCTTCTATATACGAGCACTATAATTGTGCAACTCTTTCCAAAATTTGTGGTGTTTCTACCTGTCATATTTATTATTTGAGTATGTGTGTTGGATTTCCGTACAACACTAAGATACTAAGTAATCATTCTACCATAACGAGTCTTCTAGCACGCATCTCCCCTTATGTGTAGATTTAAGTTTAATTCAAATTTATTCTGTTCATACAAATTCAGTTCAAAATTAGATTAAACTATTCAAATTATCAAAGTGCAAATCTAACTCAAATTGAACATTACTTTTTCAGTTTCTTCTAATTTCTCAGTTTAGGTATTTCACCCAGCTCACCATCTTCTTAATCATGTGTCCCCCTTACGAATTTATCGATTTTGATCATATAAAAAAAAGGTTTTAATCACTAGCATAATTATTATAGAAAAAGTTTTTTTTTTTTTTTATCCTAAATTTAACTGGCATATTTTCTGATTTTGCTGTCGCAGTATTTCAAGAGAAATGTATGGTTTGAATCTCTTACAAAAGATTAGTTCAATATTAATCAACTATGTATTGTACTTATTGACAGTATATTCAAGAGCTTTGATGCTTATTTTCATCAAAATTTTATTTAAGACATGTTGACAGAATTTTTGTTTCCATAGACCATGTCTGTCAGCTTTTCTTACCTCCCCATGAGTTTCAGCAATGAAAACAATTAGTTATAAATAGTGGCTGAATGTCTCCTTTGTAGTTTTTCTCTTTTAATTTGAGTGAGGGCTAATGACAACTTTTTAATTTGATTGAAGAGTACGCGTACACATGGAAGGTGGAGGAGAAGGGCGATGTGTACAGCTTCGGAGTTGTGCTGCTTGAGCTTGTCACAGGAAGGAGGCCTGTGGAGAAAGATTTCGGGGAGGACAAAGACATTGTCCGGTGGGTTGCGGGGAGGATCAGGAGCCGAGATGGTGGTGTGTTGGGATTGATTGATGAGCACATATTGCTGGCATCCGAGAAGAAGGAAGCAATTCGTGTGCTTAGAATTGCTTTGCTGTGCACTGCCGGTGAGCCCGGGATGCGCCCGCCTATGAGGATTGTGGTCCATATGCTCGAGGAGATTGCCGGCCAGCGAGCGGCCGCCGGCGATGGCAAGTTGGAAGAAGGGTCTTTTGAGAAGAAGTGAGGTGGATGGCAAGGGGTCGCCTCGTGAAGATATAGGTACTTGGTATTTCTAAAGAGAAGATTTTTATATGAGAAGGAATTGATGAAAATATATTACATCCGGTCTCCTCCAGATGCATCCGGAGTTTAATGGGAGGGCACCAAGTGTTAAGTGGCCCCATCGCAGCGCTTTTGTATTGTGGTGGGGCCCACTTGACACATGGCGCCCCACCATTGGACTCGGGATGTAAATTACGGGTCTAGAATCCGGATGTAATATTTTATCGAAAATGATCGAGGAGTTGGCTGGCTTTTGGAAATTTAAGTAGAGCTGGGGAGGATACATAAGAAATCTATTACCTTTCTTTTCCTATTGTCGTAGCAGAATGGTTTTGAAGTTGAGTTTGAATTATGTATATTATTATTTGGGCTCATCTTTTCCGCAAAAAAAATATTTTATCTTTCACAATGTGTAATTATATTATTATTTTATAAGGGAATTTACATACAAACCATATAATTCTTATGAATTTATATATCAGATATATACTTTACTTTTTTTACATTATATCACTTAAATTTTTTCATATCACATTAAAAATATCATTATTTTAACTTTTCAAAACCGAAATATATCTATCTTTTTATGCACATAAAAGAAGAAATGGATGTGAACATTGAAATTTAAGTGGTATATATATGTAAATACATATGAATTGAGTGGAATTTATGTAAATCTTAACTCTTTTAAATTAGTATTTAAGAAAAAAATCTAAGATAAAATTGAAGATTTAAAATGAAAAATTTCTTGGTTGGACTCAATTATATCTTGGGAGTGCTCCTATTGGATCTTGGAATGTTAATGGGTACATGCCTCCTATGAAAGAGTTCTGTTAGGTGGGAGTGGAGAGTTTAGAATTGAGAGAGAAAAAATGAGTCATGAGATTTTATTGTTATGAATGGAATCAACCATTGAATCTCCATAAATCTATTTATTCAATGATTCTAGATTTGTCCCCTCATCTCTTCATCTATAATTCATGGTCATCCATCTAAATTTAGATTGGGCTAGCTAAAGGTTTAGTATACAAGAGCTATATAGGAATTAAAAAGTATAATGTACTAAGCAAAAATAAAGTACGGATCAAACTTCTTAATAGTGGTGTTGAAGTGACTGGTGCATCAATTTATTGTATATTAACAGAGGGTTTAATATGAATGACTTGTACTTGCTTGATAAATTGGCTAATCAAATTAATGAGCCAAGCTTATTTCTGAAGCTTCTAGTTGAGTTAAATTACATAAGTCAACCTCATGTTAAGGGACATGTTGGTGTTTCTCTATCCAAAACCTTCTTCTTGAAATAGAAAAATACATGGTTCTTCCTTGAGGGAAGAAAATCTGTAATGGTGTATCTTAACCCTTCAATAATTTTTTTTATTATTATTTTGAAATTTTTTCATTCCATCATCTTTACTAATGACATTCTAAAACTTAGGCTTAGGCTCCCCTCCATTTGCCCCTTGTGCAAACTTGATGAAGAGTTTGCTAACCATTTTTTTTATCTTTCAGTTATTTTATGGATGTTTGGAAAATATTAGAATAGCTTTTCTTTTGTTCCTTTGATTGCAAAATTCTAAATCCTTGCCTTACTAGGTGGTGCGCATCTAGCTCCATGGTGGAAGGTATAACTCTTCGAAATGTGGTTTGTTTTATTTGGACTTCAAGGAACAACTATAAACAAGAACAATATTAAGAAACCAGCACTTATTTGCACATCATTGCTTGTTTACATAAAATTGCTAAATTTGGGAAGATGAAATACAAGTACATGGATGTTTTCAAGTGTATTTTTGGAGAGTGTGCTAGTTGTGGCAGCAAAAAACTTTAATCCTTAAGCTTTCTTTTTGAGAAATCTTAGATGTAGTGCAATAAAATCAATATTAATGCCAGCTTCCAAACAAATGTTGCTTGTAGTGTAGTTGTTCCAAGAGATCACTTTGGTAAGTGCCCTACTTTCATCTCCTCTCTTATTCCTGCTTCCTCCCCTCTTCTTGTAGAAGTTGTTGCATTGTGGCTACTATTTTGGTAGCATAATGGTTGAACCTCCAGAATTTGCACATTTAGATGGACTCTATCATTTTACTAAAAATATGCAATTGGCAATACAGTTACTTGATTCATAATATGCATTTTTAGGAGCGTTAACATGTTTCTTCAAGACAAAGCCATCAAGTGGACACATGTTTCCCATGAAGGTAATCAACCTGCTAATTGGTTGGCTAGATTGGGCATTTCCTCACACAATACCTTGGGTGACATTAATCCTCCTCCTTTTCGCTTTTTTTTGTTACATGGGGACTATTTATCCTTGCCTCATCTTAGATCCCACCACCGCCCAATTGTAATTAAAATGAATTTTTTTTTGGGTGGAATATAGGATTTAAATTTTAAAAAATTCACTAATCATGTAAAACATCTTAATATAGACATGAAATGCAGCAAATCATGATAGTTGTATAAAACATGTGTTTTATCTATTCATGTGCAATCATGAACATATCCATGAGATTGTCATAATCAATCATTGTAAACATAGGAATGTCAATTGTAATTTTATAGGCTTTGAAAACTTTCATATCATTTCATGTCATTAGGTTATCACCCAACCCAAAGACTAAATTAATTATTAATAAAGATTGAGCTCCTCTAAATATAGCAGCTATCAATAACTCCCTGATGCCAGCGGTTCTTTGGCTTTCATCCTTGTCTGATCTCAACAGTGCTCAGATATGTTCTCTTTTGAATACCAGAAATTAAGAATCTTATCATTCTCCATTATCTGTATTTACAAACATTCATGTAATAATCGACATATCATAACACTTATTTCATTTCTGTAATCATAATTTCTGTAACAAACATTCATCATAGTTGAACTATAAATCATATGCATAACCACATGATAGGAATACCTTTATAAACATGCTCATCATATCAATACAACAGGAAAATTATAATGTCATCAATATTAGTTTAATGTGCAGATCTTTGACATCATGAAAAAAATTATAATGCATTTATATGTTAAAAGAAACCATGTATAAATCCTACTTTATGTTATTATTCTTAATTTAATACAAAATTTTTTCGTCTGAATCGATGCAGCAACTCTACGACGGGTTTCCTCGAGCTTACTTCCTAGAGTAAACCAGATAGAAACATAAACCCCTCATAACATGCATGAAATTATTACTTATGACTTGATTTAACCCCTAAACATAAACCTTAACCATGAGCTACGACTCCCTATGGGTCTCCCAGACTGTTCATGCTACAGTATCCAAGCGTCGGGTCTCTGATAGGAGGAAGAATCGAGAGAAGGGAAGTGGGAGATTGCAGCATTTAACATATATTCAATTCAATCATAGCCATCTGATTTCATCACAAAATTTGCATGCACTGTTTAGTACGGGAGAGGATCAGCTGCTACAGCTGCTACAATGTCGAGATTAGCAAAGGTACATAAATGCATAATTAAACTTAATTGATCTTTCAATTCATATTTTTATATATCCCCATGCATTTATAATTCATAGATACTGCAACATGTAAAATTGATCAATTTGACATGTAAAATTTTATAAAATTCATTCCACCAAATTTCGGGAACGAAAAAATTTGGTTTATTTCAAATTTTTTTTCTCAAAACTGAGTGTTATACTTCTTGCGTTCTTCAAGTCCTCTTATGTTCGAGAGCTTGGTTAATGAACTTAAATATGAGAACATGTGATGATATGAACATTCATGGAATCTTATAGTCTAGATTTTCTCATTTTCTGAAATCTTCTTCTTTGGCTTGAATAGACTGTAGATTTTGTGATGATGACACTATTCTATGGCTTGAAAATGCGCTGATTTTGATTTATGAATGGTATTTAGAGGTGTCATTCATTGTGCTTAAGACTATTAAGTGGCATAGTGCATTCTTATGAGCTTTACTTATGTTTTTTTATTAGAACATTTACATACATATCACCCAGTTCTTATGTATTTACATATATAACATCTGAACCTTTCTTTTTTGACATTTTTTATGACTCAAACATTTCATGTAACATTAAAACAAAAATGTCATTTCAACTTCTAAAGGGTGAAATAAACCTTTTCATGCATAGACAATTTAATGCGGTCTTCTTTAGTAACTGTTCTCTTGAGGAAAGAAAACAAGGAATTTTACCAAGTAATCCTCCAAAGAAATCCATTCCATTGGATGTGAAATATCATTAATGTATGTTTCAAATTCAATAGTTTGTGGTTCTTCTTGTTTCGTTCTTCCCAAGCATGAAGGATTATAAGACCCTGGTATGGCTTTTAGACTAATATGATGAGAAATCGTATTTTGAATGATTTGTTAGACCACACAATGAAAGTGTATCAGACCTATATCAGTTACAGAGCGTATTTTGTATTTTGAAATTTTGTTATAATTGTTATATAAATTAGAAGACAAGTAGTTTACTATTGTGTCTGGATATTGAACAAATAAATATTTGGTTGATCTAGTAGTAGAAGAGATTGAAGCTTTCAAATCATAGAGCTTCTTTATTAGAATAACCTCTAGTATATGTTTTGCTTGATTATATGGATATGATGAAGAAAAGAAACAAGTGTTTATCGAAGTCGTTCTTGATGAAATCAATCTCCCCATAAGTGAAAAAAATAATCTACAACTAAGAAGTAAATATAAAAAAACTTAATAAAATATCCACAAATAAAACTACATTGATGGTTACAACATCAATAACATATGTTCATAATAACTACAATTTCCTAGATTTGAAACATCACATACACTTTGAAATGTACAGAGACATTATGACTCTATACATATATAACATACAATAAGCATTCAAAAATTATATCATAAATGCAATGACAACTCTGACCAAAAATTGGAGGCATCATTTTTTTCTTTCACACCATCTGATCATGGGAACATAGCATACACAAAATGCAATGTTCATTTTCATATATCCAAATGAAAAAAAATGACTATAAAATTGTCTTTTAATATTTTAACCTTTATAAAAAGTAAATATATTCTAAATTACATTTATGAATATGATGTATATACATATATATACATTTACATGCATACATATACACATATCTATATTTATATATAGATTGTGTGTGTTCTGAAACATGTTTCAGAATCATTAGAAATAAAACTAAGTTACTATATAAGCTTATAATTCTTATTAGAAAGTAAATGAGTTTGGAGAGGATGGTAGTGAGAAACTATAGAACCTGATCTCATTGTGAAGATTTTTGGTGCCATCCTCTCAATTTTATAAGAATGTGTAATATCATAGTAAAAATTATGCAAAAATCAATTGTTGGCACAAATCATCAGACATGTATGACTGCAAAAATCAAGAAAAATTAATATTTAGAGCAAAGGATCGATCACCGTATAAATCTATATTAACAAAGCACGACTAAATGAAAAGAAACACGAGAGAACGAGGTATGCAACGAACTAGGGGCGGGCTATGAGATTGCTCTGCAAATGACTATGAAATGTTTGATACACAATTGAGGCCATGTAACGGCTTGTTGGACACTATGTAATGGCGATCGATGGGGAAAGGAGATGGGGTTGATAGAAAATGTTGGGGTGGGAGATAGAGGCGAGCGAATAGGTAAGACATTTGAGAAATAATAGAGAGTGGATGTTTGAAGCAGTGGGAAGTTTTGGGTGTTTATTACCCAAGTATTTAAGTTTTGATGTTCATTTTGTGAATTAATATGTTTTAGGTGTTAGTTATTTAAAAATTCCTACTTTTTTAACACTTAAGCTAGTGGAGGATAAAATTTTTCGTTTTAAATGTAAATTTGCTTATTCATAAGTCGCTTAATGGAAAAAATATTACGTTCGGAGTCCAGACACCGGATGCGACGCATGTAGAAAGTGGAGGGAAAAAAGACGACCTCCCTGTGCATCGCGTCCGATTTGCTGGACCCAGTTTCCATCTGGACTCCAGATGTATTATTTTCTCCACCTAACAAGCCCTTAGAGAACATGATGCTAAGATCAATGTAGGCTGATGAATTTTAAAATCACAAATCTAAGAAAATTTCAAAAAGAAAGGTAGTAAAAAAGAGAGAAAATATTGCATCAGGACTCCACACGTAAAGTTACGTGCGAGTCCAATGAAATCATGTCACGTGGCGATGACAGAAAAAAAAAAACTGTCTGGTAACATAAGGGAATATTGCTCCCGTGTTATTCAGGTGTCATTGTGTATTATTCAAATGTTATTGACTTGTTATTGTGTTATTATAACACCGAAAATATTTTCAGAACACAATAACACCTGAATAACATACAATAACACCTGAATAACACGTAATAACACGTGGGAATATTAACGGAGCCTTGATGCTATATTTCTTTCGTAAAAAGGAGGGCCAAAAATGCAGTATACAATAACACCTGAATAACACGTAATAACACGTGAGAATATTCTCCAGCGTTACCGGGTTGATTTTTTTTTCTGTCACCTCCACGTAGAGTGATTTCATTGAACTCCGCACATAACGGAGTCTTGATGCAATATTTTTTCTTAAAAAGGAGGGCCAAAACTGCAGCTGCTGCTCCCAAATTTGATAAAGTCCTACACAATTACTGATTTTTTTTATCTACATATGAAGATAAAAAAAATAAAATAAAGAGGATGCCAATTTAAAATAAAATATTTAAAAAAATTAAAACCATGATTTATTTCATTTGTTAAAAATGTAATATTCCAACAATTTTTAATGTTATTTATATTTATTATCTTGAAATAAAGCGAACGAAAATAATCACTTTGCGCAAAGTTTGTGCAAAAGGCATCAGCGAGCATTAAAACCCAAAAAGCCAACTTTAGCATTTTTTTTTTCTTCTTTCCAAAAAGGCATTAACATAAATACCACCTAATTTATAAGATTTATAAATCTAACACCAAAATTTAAATTTTTATTTTCATTTATACCATCCAAATATTTTATATCACCATAAAGGTTGCTATTTTTGACTATTTAAGACAAAACACATGTTTTCATGCATGAATAAAATGAAATGTTTGTAAAAATATAATTTTGATGTTAGATTTGTAAATAGATAGAAATTGAGAGATATGCATCTAAATCTTCAAAATAAATTAATTAATTAAAAAAATTAAATAAAATTTAAAAAATTTTAAAAACAAAAGCCTCAGCATTCAATTTCATAAAAGCTAATCAACCTCTTTTTATCTTCTTTCTTTACTTCTGTTGTAGCCAATGATGATTCTCCTACTCTCTCTCTCTCCTCTTTTTATCTTCTTTCTTTACTTCTGTTGTAGCTAATGATGATTCTCCTACTCTCTCTCTCTCTCTCTCTCTCTCTCTCTCTCTCTCTCTCTACCTCACAAACACACAAATATAAATAGCCCATGACACGCTCTCTGTTATGCTTCATCTCAAGCATGGAAGCCATCATCAACAACCAACTCCCGCTCTAACAACCACTGCAACAATGCCTCTCACTCAATTCCTCCTCCTATGCTTCCTCCCTCTTCTATCTCTCTCTCATCCCCAATCTAGCTTCTTCATCGAAATGAAACAATTCCTCTCCGGCCAACCCATCTCCCACTGGAACCTCGCCGCCGGAAACTATTGCAGGTTCTCCGGAATAACCTGCGATGATGATCACCACCGCAACATCATTGAGATTGACCTCTCTTCCATGTCGTTAACAGGCACCATTCCCTCCACCATCTGCACCTCCCTCCCAATGCTCAGAGTACTCCGGTTGGGCTTCAACAACCTCCATGGCGACCTCCCTGCTGACCTTCTGAACTGCTCTCATCTACAAGAGCTCAACCTCACTAATTCTGGCATCGGAGGAACCATCCCAGATATCTCCACTCTCTTCACTCTTCGTGTTCTAGACCTCTCAAACAATCACTTTTCTGGTCAGTTTCCACTCTCCATTACTAATATCACCAACCTTGAGGTTGTTAACTTCAACGAGAACCCGGGCTTCAATATCTGGTGGCTACCAGAGACTATAACGAAGCTGAAGAAGCTCAAGGTAATGATCCTTTCTACTACATCTATGAGAGGAGAAGTCCAACCATGGATTGCGAACATGACATGGCTTACTGACCTTGAGCTCAGTGGCAATTTGCTTGTTGGTCAGATTCCGGCAGCCATTGGAAGGATGAAGAACCTCCAGCTTTTGGAGCTTTACTACAATTTGTTGGAGGATAAAATACCGGAGGAACTTGGAAACCTGTCTAAGCTCATAGATATTGACTTGTCTGGGAATAGACTAACTGGTAGAATACCTGAGAGCCTCTGTTTGTTGCTAAAGCTCAAGGTGTTGCAGCTCTATAGCAATAGACTTACTGGTCCAATCTCACCGGTGCTTGGAAATTCGACATCACTAACCATCTTGTCTCTGTACAAGAATTTTTTTTCAGGGGAGCTTCCTCCCACTCTAGGAAAGTTTTCAGAGTTGAAGGTGTTGGAGATTTCAGAGAACCAGTTCTTTGGTAAACTTCCAAGTGAAACCTGCACTGCAGGCAAGTTGCTATACTTCTTGGTGCTTGACAACCATTTTTCAGGGGAATTGCCAGAAAATTATGAGAAATGTCTGTCTCTGCTGAGGTTTAGAGTGAACAACAACCAGTTGAAGGGTTATGTGCCCAGAAAGCTATTTGAACTTCCTCATGTTTCTATTATTGATCTTAGCTTCAACCAATTTGAAGGAACTGTGGACAGTTCTATTGGAAAAGCAAAGAATTTAACTTTATTGTTCCTGCATAGCAATCGGTTTTCGGGAGAAATCCCACCTGAGATCTCTGAGGCTACTAATTTAGTCAGGATAGATCTTAGCAACAATCTCTTCTCCGGTTCAATTCCATCTGAGATTGGATACTTGAGAAAACTGAGTCAGCTATCCTTGCAAGGAAACATGATTGGTTCTACCATTCCCGAGTCAATTTCGAATTTGAAGTCTCTTAATGTGCTTAACCTCTCAAACAATCTACTCTCCGGGGAGATACCCAGCAGCCTCTGTAGTCTGCTTCCAATATCTCTAAACTTTTCAAACAATCACCTTTCTGGTCCAATTCCTGTACCCCTCATCAAAGAAGGGTTAATTGATAGTTTCTCCGGCAATCCAGATCTTTGCATTCCGATCAATCTGAACCATACCAAGCCTAATCTTCCTATTTGTCAACAGTCAAAAGCCAGCAGGCTGATGATAAACATCTGGGTTATTTCAATCTCTGCAATTCTGCCAATATTTGCAATCTTATTATTCGTTATGCATTGCTCTAACAGAAAGAACAAGGTCATCAATTGTCGCTCATCATCTTCCTTTTACTCCTATGATGTAACGAGTTTCCAAAAGCTCAACTTCGGCCAGCATGAGATCCCCACAGCATTGATTGATAAGAACATTGTGGGTCTTGGAGGATCTGGAACAGTTTATAAGATTGAGGCTAGCAATGGGGAGTGTGTAGCTGTGAAGAATATCATGACAACACAAAAATTTTGCCTTGAGAGAGAATTGAGGGCAGAGATTGAGTCTTTAGGAAGCATCAGACACAAAAACATTATAAAGCTCTACTGTTGCTTCTCAAGCTTTAAATGTCATCTTCTCATCTATGAATACATGGTAAATGGCAATCTCTGGGATGCTCTTCACAATCACTGCAGCTTCATGAACTGGCCAAAAAAGCGCAAGATCGCGCTCGGGATTGCACAAGGCCTAGCTTATCTTCATCATGATCTCTTGTTCCCGATCGTGCACCGCAACATCAAGAGCTCCTACATACTCCTTGATGCAAATTTTGAACCAAAGATTGCTGATTTTGGAATAGCTAAGGTCTTGCAAGCAGGAATTGAGGACTGCTTATCCACAACTATTATTGTTGGCACTTACAGTTACTTGGCCCCAGGTAGCCAACTTACTTGCAAATATTACTATAATCCTTAAAAATACTTCTTTTAAATAACTCGCTTCACTTTGCAGAGTATGTCTACTCATCTAAAGTGACTACCAAGTTTGATGTGTACAGCTTTGGTGTTGTACTATTAGAGCTGATAACAAGGAAGAAGCCAAATCAAGTTGGGTTTGGGGAAAGCATGGACGTCGTTTCTTGGGTCCAGAGCAAGTTGCAAAATCAAAATGGGTCATTGGATGTTTTGGATAAAAAACTGGCATGGAGTCCCTTCAGGAAAGAGATGTTGAAGATGCTGCAGGTAGCACTGCGTCGTACCTGCAGTATACTATCACTTCGGCCATCGATGAATGAGGTTGTCCAGCTCTTAAGAGAGCTATGCACAACATGATTAGACGATGGCAGAACATCATTCACTCCCAGTAACAACAGTTCAACAATAAATCCAAAATTTTTCTCATGATTACAAGATTATAAGCACTAGATTCTACTACTGGCTGAGAAAGCATTACTTAGCAAACAATTTTATATCTCCTAAAAGAATTGTTTTCCCTCGTCATGTCTTCCTTGTTTTCAACTCTCGATCTGGAAATCCTTTGAAGAATCATTAGGAAATGAAGCTTTGTATTTATGGAGCATCTGGTGCCTTTGTTGAACTTACATGTACCTGGAAATGCTCTAGCTACTCTGACATTCTCCAACTTGCACTTTTTTTTCAGACTTTAAACAAGAGGGGAATGAGATTGTATGGCTGTGATTAAAAGTTGTCTTCTGGTGTTTGGCATGTGTAAGTAGGTTGGAATCGTTTGGTGGGACCACTTCATGTGATCATCCATTAGAAAAGGTGGCATAATGAACAATGAGCTGAGCAAATCTCTACTTTGTTAACAAATAATACTTAACACATTCCCACATAGACTATACATAGTGGCATTTGAATCAACTTAGCTTGGGAATAACTTTCTGATAGCTGAACACAACAGTCTCCTAAATGTTTTGTTTTTGTGGGTGTCATTGTTTTCTCCACATAATCATGGTTAGAATGCAATTGACTGCTTCAAATATCGTATTTGGCTAGAGAATAAGTATTGACAAGTCGCTATAGTCTATTACGTACGTCATACCGAATAGTTTCTCAGAGTCTATCGAAGTGATAGGTATGCAAATTAGATGACAAGATGAGTAGCTCTTAAGATTTTTCCAAAATAAATACCTAGAAAAAGGAATAAAATTTCAAGGATGACTATTTAAAATAAAATATTTAAGAAAATTAAAACCAATGTTTAATTCATTTGATAAAAAAATTTAATATTCCAACAATTTTTAATATTAATCTTATATGTTATTTAGTTTTATTATCTTGAAATAAAGCCAAGGAAATCAATCACTTAGCTCTAAGTTTGTGCAAAAGGCATCAGCGAGCATTAAAACCCAAAAGCCAACTTTAACATTCCTTTCTTCTTTCCAAAAGGGCATTAACATAAATACCACCCAATTCATAAGATTTATATATCTAACACCAAAATTTTACCTTTTTTTTATTTATACCATCCAAATATTTTACATCACCTCAAAATTTACTATTTTGATGATTAAAAATGAAACATATATTTTCATTCATAAGTAATATAAAATGCATGTAAAAATTATAATTTTGATGTTAGATATGTAAATAGATGGAAATTGAGAGGCATGTATCTGAATCTTCAAAATTAATTAATTAATTAAAAAATTTAAAAAAAAACAATAAAAGAAGCTCGAGCATTCAATTAAATAAAAGCTAATCATCCTCTTTTTTATCAATGGTGATTCTCCTGCTCCCTCTCTCCTTTTAAGACACGCACACACAAACAGACAAATATAAATAGCTCATGCCACCCGCTCTCTTCTGCGTCATCTAAGTATGAAAGCCAGTATCAACATCAAACTCACGCTCTAACAATGCCTCTCACTCAATTCCTCCTCCTATGCTTCCTCCCTCTCCTATCTCTCTCGCATCCCCAATCCAACTTCTTCATGGAAATCAAGCAATCCCTCTCCGGCCAACCCATCTCCCACCGGAACCTTGCTGCTAGAAACTATTGTAGAATCTCCGGCATAACCTGTGACGATGATTGCCACCACAACGTCGTCGAGATTGGCCTCTCTTCCATGTCTTTAACAGACACCATTCCCTCCACCCTCTACCTCTCACTGCCAATGCTCAGAGTACTCAGACTGGGTTTCGACAACCTCCATGGCGACCTCCATGTTGACCTTCTTAACTGTTCTCATCTACAGGAGCTCAACCTCACCAATTCTGGCATCGGAGGAACCATCCCAAATATCTCCTCTCTCTACACTCTTCGTGTTCTAAAACTCTCAGCAATTGCCTTTGTGGTCAATGTCCACTCTCCATCACTAATATCACTAAACTTGAGGTTGTTAACTTCAATGAGAACCCAAATTTCAATATCTTGTGGCTACCATAGACTATAACTAAGCTGAAGAAGCTCAGGGTAATGATCATGTCTACCACCTCTATGAGAGGAGAAGTCCAACCATGGATTGCGAACATGACATGACTTACTGACCTTGAGCTCAGTGGCAATTTGCTTGTTGGTCGGATTCCGACAACCATTGGAAGGATGAAGAACCTCTAGCTTTTGGAGCTTTACTACAGTTTTTTGAAGATGAAATACCAAAGGAACTTGGAAACCTACCTAAGCTCATGCATATTGACTTGTCTGGGAATAAGCTGACTGGTATAGTACTTGTGAGCCTCTGTTTGCTGCAAAAGCTCAAGGTTTTGCAACTCTATTGCAATAAAATTACTAAGCCAATCTCACCGGCACTTCGAAATTTGACATAGCTAACCATCTTGTCTCTGTACAAGAATTTTTTTTCATTGAGAACTTCCTCCCACATTGAGAAAGTTCTCAGAGTTGAAGGTGCTGGAGACTTCAGAGAATCAATTCCTTGGTAAGCTTCCAAGTGAAACCTGCACTGCAGGAAAGTTTTTGTACTTCTTGGTGTTTGACAACCATTTTCAGGGGAATTGCCGAAAAATTATGAGAGATGTCAGTCTTTGCTGAGGTTTAGAGTGAATAACAACCAGTTGAAGGGTGCCAAGAAAACTATTTGAACTTCCTCATGTTTCTCTTATTGATCTTAGCTTCAACCAATTTGAAGAAATTGTGAAAAATTCTATTGGAAATGCAAAGAATTTAACTTCATTGATCCTACAAAGCAATCAGTTTTCCAGAGATATTTCATTTGTGATCTCTGAGGCTAACAAGTTAGTCAGGATAGACCTTGGCAACAGTCTCTTCTCTGGTTCAATTCCATCTAAGATTAGATACCTAAGGAAACTGAGCCAGCTATCCTTGCAGGGAAACATGCTTGGTTCTACCATTCCTGAGTCAATTTCAAATTTGAAGTCCCTCAATGTGCTTAACCTCTCAAACAATCTACTTACAAAAGAGATACCCAATAGCATTTGTAGCCTGCTTCCAATATCTCTGGGCTTTTCAAACAATCACCTTTTTGGTCCAATTCTTGTACCCTTCATCAAAGAAGGGTTAATTGAGAGTATCTATGTCAATCCAAATCTCTGCATTCTGATTCATCTGAACATACCAAGCCGACTCTTCCCCTTTGTCCATAGCCAAAAGTCAGTAGGTTGATGATAGACATCTGGCCTGCTGATAAACATCTGGGCTATCTCAGTCTCTGCAATTCTACCAAAATTCAAAATCCTATTATTCATTAAGCGTTTCTCTAGCAAAAAGAACAAGGTCATCAATTGTCGCTCATCATCTTCCTTTTACTCCTATGATGTAACGAGTTTCCGCAAGCTCAAATTCGACCAGCATGAGATCCCCACAACATTGATTAATAAGAACATTGTGGGTCTTAGAGGAAAACGAGTTTCCGCAAGCTCAAATTCGACCAGCATGAGATCCCCACAACATTGATTAATAAGAACATTGTGGGTCTTAGAGGAACTGGAATAGTTTACACAATTGAGGCTAGCAATGGGGAGTGTGTAGTTGTGAAGGAGATCATGACAAAACAAAAATTTTTCCTTGAGAGAGAATTGAGGGCAGAGATTGAGCCTCTAGGAAAAATCAAACACAAAAACATTATAAAACTGTATTGTTGCCTCTCAAGCTTTGAATGCCATCTTCTCGTCTATGAATATATGGCAAATGGAAATCTCTAGGATGCTCTTCACAATCACTGCAGCTTCCTGTGCAGGCCAAAAAAGCACAGAATCACGCTCGGAATTGTGCAAGGCCCAGCTTATCTCCAACATGATCGCTTGTTCCAGATAGTGCAACATGACATCAAGAGCTCCAACATACTCCTTGATACAGATTTTGAACCAAAGATTGTTGATTTGGAATAGCTAAGGTCTTGTAAGTAGGAGTTGAGGACTGCTCATCCACAACTATCATTGCTGGCACTTAATGATACTTGGCCCCAAGTAGCCAGCTTACTTGCAAATATTACTATAATCCTACAAAACACTTCTTGTCAATAACTCAGTTCACTTAGCAGAGTATGCCTACTCATCTAAAGCGACTACCAAGTCTGATTTGTATAGCTTTGGTGTTGTACTGGAAGAAGCCCAATGAAGCTGGGTTTGGGGAAAGCGTGGGCATCGTTTCTTGGGTCTGGAGCAAGTTGCAGAATCAAAATGCGGCATTGTATGTATTAGATAAAAAAACTAGCATGGAGCCCCTTCAGGAAAGAGATGATGAAGATGTTGCATATAGCACTGTGTTGTACCTGCGATATACCATCACTTGTCATCGATGAATGAGGTTGTTCAGCTCTTGAGCAAGCTAGACACAACACGATTAGATGATGGCAGATCATCATCAATCCCAAGAACATTAGTTCGGCAATAAAGCCAAAGTGTTGCTCTTGATTAAAGATTAGAAGCACTAGAATCTACCCCTGACTAAGAATGCATTACTCAGCACACATTTCTATATCTCCTAATAGAAGATGGACGTTTAAAACATGGATGGCGGTCATTTTGTTTCCCCTCTTCATGTCTTACTTTTTTTCACCACTCGATTAAGACATGGTGTCTTGTATTTAAGCAGCATCTACTATCTTTATTGATCCTACATATACTTGGGATGGCGGTCATTTTGTTTCCCCTCTTCATGTCTTCCTTTTTTTCACCACTCGATTAAGACATGGTGTTTTGTATTTAAGCAGCATCTGCTATCTTTATTGATCCTACATATACTTAGAAATGCTCTAGCTGCTCTGGCATTCTCCAACTTGCACTTCTTTTTCAAACAACAAGAGGGGAATGAGACTGTATGGTTGTGATTCAAATGAAAGCCTTTTCTCATGTGTAAGTGGGTTGGAATCGTTTGGTGGGACAACTTCAGGTGATAATCCATTAGAAAAGGTAGTATAATGAACAATGAGTTGAGCAAATTTTTACTTTGTTAACGAATAACACTTAACAGATTCCCACATAGACCATACATAGTGGCATTTGAATCAGCTTAGCTTGGGAATAACTTTCTGATAGTTGTACACAATGGTCCCCTAAATTTGTCTATGTGTTTGTCATTGTTTTCTCCACATAATCTTGGCTCGAATGCAGTTGACGGCTTTAAGAGTCGTATTTTGCTAGGAGAATAAGTATAGTGTGATTACCTAAATTGTACCAAATAGTTTCTCAGAGTCTATCCAAGTATTATGTGTGCAAAATAGATGACAAGATGAGTAGCTCTTAATATTTTTCCAGCATAAATACCTAGAAAAAAGAGAAAAAATTTTGTCGACTAGTTAGAAAATGTCTTACTTTTTCCACCATTAAATAACTTGAAAAAAGAAAAGCTAGTCAAGCTTTTGGGATAGTGCCCTCATATGAAGGCTTACAAAAACTAACATAATAGAAAAAGAGAAGAATAATAAAGAGATGTGAGAGAAAGAAAAAAATTCTAAAAAGAGTACCTCTAAGATTGTTCCAGCATTAAATACCTACAAAATTCATTTTCTAACAATAGCCCCTTGGACATTATTTAAAAGATTTTGAGTGCTAAAAAATGTGCTACACTTTTACCTCATTAGTACAACTAAAAGAATACATGAGAGGACAATTATAGATAGGCGAACACAATGTTCATAATAGTAACAAATATATGTGCACAACTATCTAAGCGAGAGGCTACAAAGATTTGTTGACTAGATATATAGAATCATATTATTCATAATGAATTTTCATCATAAAGATGAAATTGTGCACTCTAAGCAAGTGTCGATGAATAGTTTGTTTGGACGCGACAAGTAATTCATAGGCCTAGGTGAGTGATCCTTAAGCTTGAATGAGTTATCATTGTGAAACCTTCTTAGTTCATGGTACATGTAACTTATTTTTTTTGCTCTTTCACATATATATTTAGTTATTTAGTTCCTTTATAATTGCGTAGACTAGCTCATAAAAAGAATAAGGGGGCTAAGTAATTATTTGCTAGTTTAATTGAATGATAAAAGGAAAAAATTTATGATCATATTGTTCAGTTCAACTTATGTATTGAGAAGTGCACCATTTAATGTTTTAATAATAAGTTTGTTTTGATGACTGACCAAAGGAAAATATGTTGAGATTTTCATACATATTTTATACTGATTTTGGTAATATTACACTTTAAAGAAGGGTATTTTTATGTTTTGTTGCAGGTATGATGAATTATGGTCATTGGAGCAAAAA
>NW_018237541.1:611028-621100 GCF_001263595.1 Phalaenopsis equestris | reverse complement strand
CCGGGGGGGCTCCGCAGCCGCCCCGCCGACGGCGCCAAAACGGCGCCGACGGCGAGATTTACCCAAGAAGACCAAAAAACGACAGAAAAACTTGCCAACAGCGCCCTCGAGCCCGCCGACGGCGCCCGGGACGGTTATGGGCTGAAATTCAATGTATTTGGACGCTTTTTGGAAGGGTGCTTGTGGCAACTCTTCATACTTTGTCCCTACAATTTAAGAGAATGAATTTAAGTTATAAAAAGAAGGATTTGTGTGAGAGGAATGTTAGGAAAAATGTGTAGAAAGTTTAGGTTTCTTAGAATAGGAGTAGAAATGTAGATTTCTACCCTTTTGGAGATATTGTGTTCTTCATTATCTTATGATTTTGTAAACACTTATCTAGTAGATTTGCTTTGATGAAATGAAGTTTTTCGTTGTATTTTCTTCATGTTTTATGATGGGCTTCTCTTACTCTCTCTTATTGTTTGGAAATAATGGCATGAGAAGATTATGCCATTTTTCTTTTGTAATGAGTAGAATTCATGTTTAGGATTTTGTGATGCATGTTAGAAATGGATTTAATTATCAATGTGATAGTTTTTGTTTGCACTTTATTTACATTACAATAAAGGTCTGTTGTAGTGTCAAAGTTCATTGTAATTGCATTAAGACCAGGGCTGTGTAATTCTAAACAAAGTATGTAGAACCACATTCAGATTCTATGGATGGGTAAGTTCATGGGAGTTGAATGCAAATAAATATGGAAATATACTTTGATGGGCGTAGAATTAGAGATTTTAGGGTGACACACTACAATCCCCAATTCGATCCTATTATTTAAGTATTGAAGTGAAGATGTTATATTGGTTTATTTTAGTTTTGGTTTTAGTTTTGTGGCTATCCAAGCAATTCTGGTTGTCATGCAGAGTGACATCGTTGTTTAGCATGCAAGTTTTATAAAAATATAATGCAAAAAGTACAAGAAAAGACGGTACTGTAAACTGTAAAAGTATACTTGGCGAGTCTTCTCGTTCCACCACCTGAAAGGTTAGTACTTGCAAGGAATGTATACAATGTTGCAAGAAAATTTAAATTACATGAGTAGTTAAAGATTTAGCTACCAAACCCAAGGCTATAATGTTGTTTAATCTTGAAAGATCCTAGTGGATAATTTTTAGAACAAAATATGATAAGTTCAATTTGCTCTTCAAAATATCCCCAAACTAAGGACTAATAGTAGTAAATTAGAATTTGACTAAGGACCTCTTACCTCACTTCCCTGTGGGATCGATAAACGGGACTCCACTAGAGCCCTGTATTACTTGAGCGATACGTATACTTGCGTTTGAAATTGTGACTTTACAAAATCATTATAAATATATAAATTTTGGTTCATAAATTCTTGCATATTAAAAGTTGCATCAAGTTTTTGGCGTCGTTGCCGGAGATTTAAATCTTCTAGTAGTGGTGTCAAATTCTTGTATTTTTAAGCATATATAAAGTCGTTGTCAATGACTATATACATTATAATTTATAGCATAACATTAATATGGGTCATGGCATCAAAACTAGAAATCTTATTGCACTTTTATAATTTCATTTGCCTTCAAATGGCTATGTTAGTCATAAAAAATGTGAGGAATTTTTCTCGAGATGAGTTGCATGGAATACTCTTCACAAGAACAAGTAATTTTAATAGAATGAAGAGACATAAAAATCAATTCAAATAAGAAGAAGAGAAGAATATTACCTAAGAGAATAAAAGGATATGACTCCAATGATAGTCAAAAGTATCCTAGAAAAAATATTAACCTGCCCCTCTATGACATGAACACTTTATAGCAATCGAGTGATTATGCTTGTGGCATACATGGAGGCTTTAATTTAAATTATCATGTCTTCTAAAGAAATTAATATAAATATTATTATTTGTTGATCAATTATATAAGAAAGTGAAATGTTTTGTTGCCTTGTATCATATGAAGTAAAGAATCAAGTAGCCATAAATTGCTTTTCGAGCGAACCCTTCATCAATCCCACTAGTACGAAAGAGTTAGCCCAAAGGAATCATCTGAACATGAGCTATCTTGAAGGATATTATCCAGCTGAGATAGAGGTTAATACTCTTAAAAGTTTGACTTTCGAATATTGACCCTTTATAAAAAAATCTTGTGTATACACATTATTGATATCCCTCTCAAAAATTTTCTAAGTAATGAGTTTCATGATACTGGAGTTAACAAAAATCCCAAAATAAAAGTCAAGTTTTATTACTAAGAAAACATGCGGTTGCAATCAAATACAATTGAAAGATAAATTACAACAAACACTACCAAACTCACACTAGAGCACGATTCATGGATGGTGGTTGATATAGCAAACAAAGGGGCTAGAATTAAGTTGGCAGCGAAGCGGAGGGATGGGACAGTGACGGGCAATGAAGGGGAAGGGCTATAGACTAGGAGAGTGTTGTCTGGTGCAGAGGCAATAGGCGGGGACTGCAAAGACAACAAGATAAACATCAGTCTAGGCGACAAGTAAGAATGATGGTTGGACCGTATAAAAATAACATATTTTCTATTTTTTGGATAACGCCTATGAGGATCAGTGACTGGAAGGGATGAAAAAATATTGAGTGGCTGGTGGCTGTTGGTGAGAGTTGCAGGAAGGTCAGAATGCTCTTCAAAGGTTCCAACAGTAAGAAAAGGCAGTGGCACTGAGGGGAGAAATGAAGAGGATAAAAAAAGCCATAGATTATTACTCCCACGAGAATGAGTCATAGTCAGAGCATCACTCAATCCCTTGGAAGGAGAACAACACCTCAGATGATTTATAGCTAGAGCAACACTCACACTTAGATATATCACTAGAAGGGAGAAAGAGGATGTCGACCTATGTCTTGAAGAAAAACACAAAAAAACTCCCTAAAACAAAATAAATAAGATACATATAGGCCTAAGGTAAAGAGGAGTGGGCCCTGCTCACATTAGAATGGAGCTCCATATTTGGAATGGTTGGTTGATGTCTCCATGACCTAAGCTGAATTGGTCATGCAGTGACTTTGTAGCGTCCGGAACTTTTTTCTCGTTTAAGGCATGAGACACCTCGTGTCAATCTCTCGAGGTTATGAGAGTTTCAACCTCATTCATCAAAGCTTCTCTCAACACATAGGTGACAGAGCTATTATAAACCCTTGAAGTTCAAGGGCCTTCACATACAACAATATAAGCACCTAGATCCCATAGTTAGTTACACTAGTTCCCAAAACAACTAAGGTGCTTTTCCCCCTTAAGAGTAGCTACCCATATCAGTCCGATCTTTTAGGAGTAAACTATTGAGCTGGGCATGCATGTCACGTATATACTACTAAATCCTCCCAAAATAACCCAGGTTGACTCAACCTGATTTCAATTGATGACAACTGAATTCACTTCTTACTAGTGGAAAATCTAGCAGTAAATTGTTAATTAAATTGTCCTGAAACTCTATATGGTGTCTACAATTGGCTCTTCTACCTTGTGGTCCTCTATCATCACCAATAATAATCCTCTTTATATTTCTCTACTTGCAAGGGCTCTTGTATGCTCAAATTTTGCAGAATTTAAAATGGTATGTGATTGTCATATTTTGTAAATGAATAGGTGTTCTTATACGTATTATGTTGAGTCTTGTGATCATAGTGTGATGGTCTCCTTGACAAAAAGTGATTGTCATATATGAGCACCACATCACACCAAACTTGATCATATAATTAGCCCCCTATTAAAAACTTCATGAGATGCCTCATTGTAATGTCGATCATATTTTTTATCTTCAACCATGTCAAAGAATATGGCTTGGGATGTCTTTGAGTCTTGATGCTCAAATTTTCCAACATCAATGTTGACACCATATTCTTATTGTTATCTTCATTATGATGATGTTGCATACCTTTACCTTCATGGTGCAAAAAACATAGAATATATTATGGAAAAGTTATTTTTGCTCCCCCGTTTGCTCTGCCTGAAGGACTTATCAAATCATAAGCATCTCACCCTCATCTAGTGGAAGATAGCACTCCCACCCTCTTCTTTAGCTGCTTCCTCATCATTAACTTCCTCCATTGCACCATGCTTGGTGAAAGACACAACTTGGCTTGTCAAAAAATACAAGGAGATGTGCCCAAATCCATGGCATTTGAAGCATTTTTTAGCTGGACTTCTCTTCTCAGGCTTATTCTCCCTCTGAATGGCTCTGCCCTTATCATGAACAGTCTTCTCAACTCCTTGAGGTATGTTTCTGTTGATGTCTCCAACTGTGGGTGATTGTCTGAATGGCAATGATTGCATACACTAATTCTATTATCTTTCACTTTTAGTTCTAAACATTGCACATCTCTTAGTACCCAATAAAGTTGCAGCTGGTCTTCATTACTGATAGAGACATCCAAAATATATAGCTATGGTGTACTCCACTGAATCTGTTAGATCAATTTTCATCTTGAGCTCCATACTCTATTGTGTACTCCTCCGCTGATAGTTTCAACTATTGCAGGTAGTGGAGCTTCAAGAAAATGTCCTAACGGTAGTGCGAGTGTAGGTACCATCTTTGCATCGCTTTCTTCATTTTCTCCCAAGAATTCTATCATGTCCTTCTCTCTATCTCTCTCTCTCTCTTCAAGTTCTCCCAGAATTAAGAAGCATTCTTCTTTCGACTAATGGCAACAAACTTCACTCTTCTATCATCGGGCACCTCCTTGTATTCAAAAATCCACTCAACAGTATGCATCCACTTGAGGAAATCATCTAGACCGATACTCCTATCAAATTCTTATAGGTCCACCTTGATCCCTAAGTCAATTTATCCTCTAATAGGTGGGTTATCTATATATCTTCTAACAGGCACTCTATCTCTATATCCTCTAATAGGTGACCCATTTTTGTATCCTCTAATAGATATCTCATCTTTGCATCCTCCAGCAGGCACCTCACATCTAGGAAACCATTTATTTTGTACCATAAAGCATTTTATCATGTCTTCTTCTCCACTAGAATCATTCTTACATAAGGGATATAGGTTTTCTTATTGCTCTTTGTCATGGATTTCACTATTATGGACGACGGTCATCCTATCATGGGTTTTTTACCTCAATGGCATCAAGCCTATGTAACACTTGGTGGAGTAACTATTTTATGTCATCCATGGTAGATTTCTGATCAAATTTTGGTAATTGTCTCCTTAAAGGCGTGGTTAGCTTTTTGGGTGTAAGAAAGTGGAAAGAGGTGAGGGGTGATATGGAGGGATGATAGAAACCCTAGCATGGTAATGGGGTTAACCTGACTTTAATAACAAATGATATTGTAGTTACAAAAATTATATTAGGAAAATCAAATATTATTACCAAAAGAAAATATGAGACTACCAAAAAAAACACACTTGAAAGATAAATTATAACAAACATGACACAAACTCACACTAGGACTCGATCCATGGTTAAGGAGCAGAAATAGGTGGTTGAAATGGGTTGTGGGTGCTTATGATAGCAAAAGAAAGGGTTGGAATTACATTGGCAGCAAAGCGGAAGGCCAAGCTTGTAAGGACCAAATAAGGGAAATGTTTGTCGACAGCAGGACAACAAAGAGAGTGTTGTTCAGTGTGAACGCATCAAGCGGAATTGTATGGTTATCATGAGAGACGGTAGTCCATGCAGTAACAAGTCAAAATGATGGTTAGGCAACAAAAAAAATAAATTTACTATCTTCTAGATGACAACACCGAGGATCGATGATTGCAAAAAATGGCAATAGGTGGAAGAGTTGGTGACTGGTGGTGAGATTTACAGAAAGACAACTAAAATAATGTTTGGTGGTTCCAATAGTGAGGAAAGACTATGAAGGTATTCAAACGAGCTATAGCCTAGCATTACCCGCCTTTGGACACAATCCTAGAAGAGAGAAAGAGGGCCTCAATGAATATCTTAAACGAATGCACAAAAAAAATCCATAAAATATAAGAAATAACGCACATACACACACACACAGCCACCTAGGATAAAGAAAAGTGGGCCCCTCTCCCATTACAATGGAACTCCATGCTTGGAATGGTTGATCGGTCCCTCCCTGGTCTAGACTTTGTTGTGTCACGACTAGGTTAAGAGTTGCCCTACATCATTTCATATTTTTTTACTTTTTAATTCATACTTTATCTATGACTTTCCAAGTATCTTAAAGATAAATTTGCTACCAAAATTTCAAAATAGTTTACTCCTACGATTGTACCCAATGTGTGCATTAATAGTCAGCTTCTCATAGTTCCTAGTACATCACAGATAACACAAGGTTAAACTATAAAGAGCCAGAAAAAAAAACTTGGCAAATTACAATGTGCGTACAAAATATTTGATTAAATTGAGAACTGAGATTATTTTTATTCTTTTATTATTTTGATTTATAATATCTTTTATTTATGTTTTTGTTCCGTGAAAGCTTGTGGAGAAATGGAAGGATTCAACTCCACAAGGGTATATCTTAAAATTTATAAGGATATATTTATTAAATTAAGAAGAAAAAAATTAATTACACAATAATATGTAATAAATTAATTCAAAGCTATTTTAGGATGTCCAAAAGAGAATTCTACTCCACAAGGGTACAGCTCCCTCCTTAATTCTAATCAGTGCTCTCAATATCTCCTACTCCTTTTTAATTTCTTTTGTTTGCATATTAAGGATTATGAAAGAACATTTTTTTTTCATTTTCACATAAGGCTCATTATTGGTTTTATATTAAAAATTGGGTTTCTCAAAGGGAGTGATGGCTTGGTGGCCAGTTGTTACTATAGGAGACTTGATGGTCCATCTCAACCTACCTCTTTGATGAATGATAGTTTTATATTTTCATATTTACAATAGTTTCATTCTTATTTCAATAACTTTTGGTGAATATCTTATGTTACATATCCCTTACATTTCTATGAGGGCTTGTAGATTTCCCCCACAAAAAGCATAAACTAAAATTCACTCATAACCAACTAAATGAAAGGTTTGATGGCCATGACTATTGAGTTAAAGTCTTCTTTAACTTTAACACAAATTTATGTGTCTAGAGGATGAGAATAAAAAATGCACTCTTTATCGATAATAAAGTTGGTTTAAATATAATATATAACAAAATCACCAATCCATTCTCTAAGATGTTCATGATCTGAAGGCATAAATTGTAGGTTTTAGCAAATTCTTTGAGTCATCAATGATGAGTTCATTTTTAGTTTTAGCTTTTAATCAATGGATACTTATGAAGAGTAGAATTAATTCATTTGACATTCTACCAGACCTTATTAGTGATTTTTTTTTAGGTGAGTAAGGTAGGATGGTTTTATCTTAATCATTTATGCTTTAGTTATTTGTGTTATCTTTAATATGAGCATTTTTTTTATGTCTTTTGTTTATTTTGAGTTTTTTTTTTTATTTTGTTTCTCTTTCATAATCACTAGTTAAATACTTTATCATTATAAATAAAGGTATGCTCTAGTAATGATATGTAGAAATTTTTATTTCAAAATGTGAATCTATATCATTTCTAGCATATCTAATGTTTCCTTGAAGAACCTCATTTTTTTCCTTTATTAAGAAAATCATTCTATCATCTTAATCCATGACTTATAATTACGTGTCATTACTCTAGCTCTCTTCATTTCCTTGACGTTGCATGCTATTCTAAGTGCTTATACTCATGGAAACTTCATTAATGAAGTGATCCAAAGCCTTCATAAGAGTTGAGTAATCTCAGTTCCCCAATGACATTCATCTACTTGTTAAAATGGTACATGTGAGTTGTTTATTTAATGATGAAAACTTCATTATTGGATTTACCAAATAAAATTCCTCATCAATTTATGTATTGATTTTTTATTCTACATTTTAGATTAATTTAGATTAAGATTTTAATTGTTTAGATAGAACTTAATTTTTTAAACTTATATAAACTAATCCTTCCCCTGGTTATGCCAAATTTGATTATGAGCATTATCACAATGATCTCATACATGATGGTCAATATGGTATGTTATTGTTTAAATTTTTATTTATCAAACTTTTTTAGAGATGTTATTGAAACGAAGAGCTAGATCCATTTAAGAGTTGGGTCCAATTCTCTTGTAGTCATAAGAAAATAATAATTTTAAAAGAAGTATGAAAATAAAATGTAAAATATTATTTCATGAAGTTAGTTATTGGATGGTTAATGAAGACCATGTCCTACTACATTTGCTAAGGAGATGGCTAGCCTCACCACTTTGAACATAAGGGAGTACAATATTGTACTCTAACTCATAAGCTGTATTGTATGTAAGGTTATGTGTATTCCAAAAAATCATAAGAAATAATCTTTTTTATTAATAACTTTTTATATTTCATCTATCATCCTTTTATTTTCAAGTTTGATTTCTAAGAACTAACATATGAGACAATTATTTACAAGTATAATGTGCAAGCTATTCTTAACTACATTGATGTGATAATGTTCTTTAAGGAATTGAACCCTAGTGTTGTAAGAAGAATAAATAAATCTAAGGAGTTTATTACATTATTCAAGGATGATACGGATGACAAAACACCTCTACATATCATGATGGTTATCCCCTTTAGCATTATGGTGCAAATTACTACTCCCATTGACTCGTATTCTTTCATCCTCAAGAGAAGGATCAATACAAATTAGAGCATGACTCATCATTAACAACCCTTCCCGTCAACATAGATTTAATAATAAGTTGCTCCACTTAACTTAGTAGACAGCTTGTGATGGTCCCATTCTTGTGGAAACAATTAACTCTACTACTAAATCCACCAAGTAACTAGCTCACTCTATAGCAAACACTATAAAATTATTATTAATGAGGACTTATCAAAGAAGACTAATGGTAGGACCTTAAAAGTAAGTAGAATTAAAGAGAATTAAAATGGTGTCGGTACTTGTTGACCTTATTGTTAGTGAGGTCTATTTTCCCTCTCTTGAGCCTAAGATCTAGCTATAGGGCTTCACTACTAAATCTCCTAGAGACTAGTATTGGGACCAAAACTACGTAGAAATTCAAACCACCACTTGACTCCCTGTAGTCTCATATGTGTGGGTTCAATCCTCAACTCTTGGTTGAGTCGACTGTGCCCGACACATTGAAACTCAAGATGAGTTCCCTTAAGGATTGAAAATGCTTTGAGGAGACCCTTTGAACTTAGGGGTTTAATTCTTTGAAATAAGTTGCACATACACCACAGTCATATCACATACACATTCACACTAAAATTCACACACATGCACCACACACATTCACACACACATTTGTATCTCAATTTGCATCACTTACACTCAAACCAACCAACAAACCACAAAGTAAACATCTTGGTAAACCACCCATCATAATTAACATTCCCTCATTAATCCACCTCATTTTTTAACTTAAATTAAATTAATGATGACCAAAATTCAAGCCCAAATTCAAGAGCCTAAAATTAATCCCAAAGTCCACCACCTTGAATTCAAAAAGGGCAAAAAATTTTAAAAATTCATGTTCAAGCCCACCAACCCAAAATCAAATCCAATTTGAATAAAATAAAATAAAAGCCTTTCATGATATAAATTAAGCTCACCAACACATTAAAGATTAATCAAACCTAAGATGTAAAGTTTCATGATTTGATTGTCTAAATTTGGGCTCATGACCAAATGAGGAGAAAATCCAAAAAATCACCAAAAATCCATTTTCATGCAAACCATGCAAGACACATGAAAGCCATCAAACCACTTTTAGCTAAAGGTGACCACCTTTTTGGATTTCCCAAAAACTAACTAGCCACTTTAATGATTCACCCAAACCTTTACATAACCAAAATCCCCATGATTAGAACTTGTCCACCCAAGCCCCCATGAAGCCCAATCCTCATGATAAGTGAGGACAATGCATTTTTTTTTGTCAAAGACCTAAAGTACACAAAAATATGTTAAGTACACTTCCCTCTAAATCAAGTGAATGCTCACAAGACACAAAATTACAAAAATATATATATAAGAAATAATTATATAAATAATATATTATCCAACTCTCATGACAATAAATA
>NW_018237541.1:609378-610917 GCF_001263595.1 Phalaenopsis equestris | reverse complement strand
GAGAGAGAGAGAGAGAGAGAGAGAGAGAGAGAGAGATGCATATCATCTACATACTCATACTTAATTGCATATCTCGCGATTCTCAGGGATCTACATAGCTACCATCTAAATTTTTATATTCATAAATATCTTACATGCACACCACCTAATATTCATGTATTTGCACATGTTACACATGCATGTTACTTTGTCTCTACTAGGGCTGTCAAAACGATTCGTTGTTCGCAAACAGCTCATGTTCGGCTCATTAAGAAGCTAGTGTTCGGCTCGTTAGCTAAGTTAATGAGCCGAACACGAACAGCACGAACAAATATTTATTCGTTCATATTCAGCTCGTTTTAGCTCGAAATACTAGTAATCAATTATATATATATATAACAATTTATATATTTGATAAGTAGTCTTTTTTAAAAATTTAATTGACTACAAGGCTACAAAGATTTATAGTCAATTAAAAGTATTAATGAAGAAAATAGAATAAAAATTATTAAATTTGATTCAAATGATGTTTTAAATCTTGACTCAATCTTTAACATCTGATGACTACGTGATTAGGGTTGTCAAAACGACTCTTTGTTCGTTAACTGCTCGTGTTCGGCTCGCTAAGCAAACGAGTCGAACACGAACACGCTTTTTTAGCTCGAAATATAAACGAGCCGAACACGAGTTCGGCTTGTTTACACTCCTAGTCTCTACATATGGTTATTGTTTGAATTCCATGATTATATACTTATAAATTGGATCCATGTTTCATATGTGTCATTTTACTTATGTGGTCACTTTTCATGTTCACTTTAGGTTAGCAATTTAGGCTAACATTCTAGCAATCTAGGCTTTAGGCATTCGCATGCAAGCAAAACCAAAACTGGAGAGAGAGAGAGAGGAAAGAAGAAAGAGAGATTTAAATATTTGCATGCACAAAACTAAGAAAAATTAAATTATGATATCAAGAAAAAAATATAAATATATATAAATAATAATAATAACAATAATATTCAAATCTCAAAATTTTACATTTTAAACACCTAAACCACTAAAAAATGGATATTGACATAATTACCCACCCTTACTACTTATGTATTTACATATTTAAAACTTAAGTTTTAATTTTCTCATAAAAGATATATAATATGTTTTCCTATTTAAAAAAATTATATTTTTATGTGATATTAAGAATTTTAGTGATGATTTAAGTGATCTGTATATAAAATAAAATTTTGAATGTTGTACGCGAGTAAAAAGAAAATTAAAATTTGAATGTTGTCTATGTAAAAAATCAAGATTTGATTAGGAAAATTATTCTATCAGGACTCCTAGCGTAGAAAACCATTCGTAGTGCAATAAAATCATGCCACGTGGGGGTGACAGAAAATAAAATAAAATATGTCTGGTAATATAAGGGAATATTCCTCCCGTGTTATTCAGGTATTATTGTGTGTTATTCAAGTGTTATTGATGTGTTATTGTGTTATTATAACACCGAGAATATTCCCATAACACAATAACACATGAATAACATAAAATAACACATGAATAACA
>NW_018237541.1:584643-607818 GCF_001263595.1 Phalaenopsis equestris | reverse complement strand
AACTTCATCAAAGCCGAACAGTGGGGTTTTGGTATTAGTCTATGTGTGTTAAATGAAAGTTTGGTGTGTTTTTATATGGAATTAGTTTTCATTTGGTTGACTGAATCTAACAACTAATCATGTTTTATCATTGGTTTTCTTGGCTTGAATTGATTTAGATTGAACTAGTTTTAATTGAGTTCAAGAAAATTTTAGTGAGTTATCGTATGCCTTATGGCATCATTGGAATGGTTTGATTACAATTGGACTATAATATTCACTTACATTCTCATAGCTTTAGCTTGAAAAAGTTGATTTTAAAGTTTAACTTTAATTCAAAGTTAGAACCATGGTTGAACTAGAGGTGAATTTCTTATGGTAAGATAGTAGAAGTTCTTGAGAAAACAATTGATTGGATTTGAATGTAATTGATTAGGATTTAAGTGCCCTGGGCTTAAGGAGGTTAAATTGATTCAATTATCCACTTATTCAGTTAGTGTTAAATTAGCCTCAATTTTCATTCACATGAATTGGTTTTAATTTAAGAGGCTATAAAAATAAGTTTTGAGTGAATTTGGTTTGAATTAAATTTTGAATTGAGTGAGCATTGATATCAACAATCTCTTAAAATGTTATGTTGGGTTAAGTTAACCCATTGGATGACTTTAACTCAAGTTTGAATTGAGTTTATTTGCATTTAATTCTACCTGAATTAAATTTAAATGTCCTTGGGGTGAGTTTGAATCTAACATCTCCTTAATGGGGGCATGTTTAAATTAACTACACTAAGTGGTCATTTTGCTTTAATTGACTTTATATTTGATTTATGAGCTAAAGTGAATCTCTTAGGGCACATAGCTAGGTTTTTTATTTAATTTAATGAATTTTATGTGAACTTCAAAAGGGTCCAATGATAGTCTATTAGGCCAGATAAAGGTAGGTTAGCCTAGGGTTTAAGGTTTTAAACTCTACTCAAATATGATTCTCAATCACCTATAAACAATTTAAGTTATTATGAATCAAATGTTTGAGTAAAGAAGTATGATTTGATTTTAAGTCCATAGGGTCAAGGCTTGAAAGGAATATTTGCCAGCCTCATTAGAAATGAGGTGAACAACATGCATTAGTCCTATAAGTGATAGCATAGATCGATATTATTGGAAACAAAGTTAGTAAGAGATTATTTAGGTGAAGGTAGTGTAGGGATGATAATTGACTGATGCTAGTTAGAAGATTATAAAATCTAATAGTCTTTAGGAGACTATAATCAAGTAATAGAAATTAGGAGACTTTAGTTGACTAATAGTGCTAAAAAATCATAGTTGAGTATGGTAATCAAGATACTTCAATTAGGTGATAATGGTTAGATCGCAGTTGAGAAATATCAGTTTGAAGACCACAGTCAGGCGATAGTGGTTAGGAAATGATAGTAAGGCGATGGTGGATGTGAGACTATAGTTAGGTAATGATGTTCAAGTGACCATAATTGTTTGATAATCATTGGGAGATCATCGACTAATGATCTTGTTTAGGTAAACATAATCAATCGATAGTGATCAAGGGTGCTTAGTCGGACGATAGTGCTCGGGAGATTATAATTAAAAAGGCGTTCATTAAAAGAATGTATTTAGAAATTGATGATCAAAATGTATCTTTATCCAATGGAAATCTAGCCAAAAAGAACAAGCAGCCTTATTTTGGAAATTGTGGTCAAGAAGTCATTGTATAACGATAATGATTCAATGACTATAGTCGAACTATAATGGCAAAGATACTTTAGTATCACAATGGTGGTCAAGAAATTATAGTTGGGCAATAATAGTTGAGACAAAAGTTAGGAAAGTGAATAAAACATGGTAGTCAAGCAATGGCGAATGAGCTACAATGCATGGGCAAAAGATAATTAGGCAATGGGTCAGCAATCATTAGCATCAAATATCACGCAAATAATTGGAATCCTTTAAGTAGCTATGCTCTTTTCTTTTGACCCCTAATTCCCTTCATGTGAAAAATGAAATTTTATTTTTAGTTTTAGAGTAATTTTTAATCATTTTGGCCAAAGTCTTTAAAAACTCATCATATGGCCTCTATTTATTTTGAACATAAACCATTTATTGAAAACTTAAGTGTCTTAAATTACAACTCGGCAGCCCGGGGTTTGGAATTAAATATGAGGGATTATATGGTTGAACGGTGGAAATTAAATTTTCTATAACTAACAATTTATAATCCAATTGAAATGAAAGAGCCACTATAGAAAGTAGATTAAACTAATACCCTTAAATTTACTTTATCTTTGGTTATCTGCACCTACTATAAAGATTTCCTCTTATATTGTTTATCTTCTAAACTATTTATAATAATAGTGAGTTAATCATATTGACTGAACACTCACACTCCTAAACTATAGTAACACAATGAAAAGAAACTAATATGTATGTCAGTTACTTTAAATATTTGAAAGTGTGTACTATCAAATATGATAATTCAAGATGATTCTAAACATTAATCATGCCTTACTATATTATTTATAGATCAATATCTTTTTAATACGTATACAACCGTCACAAAAGTATCATCTAAAACTTGTACCTTGTACCAATGATCGTACAATATTAAATCTTCATTTCTATTTACATGCACAAGTACCTTAGTGTTTGCTTGCTTGTACCATAATGGGATAAACTTCATCAAAGCCGAACATGCACATGCAAGCAATCAAAATAGTCAATCTTATTTTTTATTTTCATATCACGTGATACATAATATAATGCGTTGAATTATGTAAAAGATGGATATACATATATGAGTAATAAACAATTTAATGTGATCAAATAAACATAAAGAAGAGATGAATTATTTTGATTTTTACTTACAGTATAAATGTATCTAACAATTAACAGAATGTATCAGATTTTGAAGAAATCAAATATTATTAATTGAAAAATATAAGAATTCACTTTGATTTCGATTAATTTATTTTTAATTATTGAATCTCCTCAATATTAAAGCACCTAAAATCATGAGTAAATTATCCATGTTAATTTAAATAAATAATTATCATTGTTTATAATAGAAGTATTTCTAGTTAACTCTTATAAAAATAGACAATATTTTTTTATATTTTCTTCTTATTTACTATTTGCTTATTAAATCACCTATTTGATTCTTTTAACATATTTCTTTTGTTATTTTATATATGCATACACATGTATAATAATTTCTATAAATATTTATTTAATTATTTCAATCAATTCTCATAATGTCTCACAATTCTATTTAGAATTTTCTATCTATCTAGTGTTGTTAAATAAATCATCTGATTTTACAAATTTAAGTATAATAATAAGTAAACAATCAATATTAATATTTATTTAAAATTAATTAATTCAAATTTAATTTTTTAATTGGAGGTTTACCCGAATCCATCTATTGAATCGAATTTTTCTTCTCCGCACGAAAAGCCTTCTCGTTGGGCTTTCGACATTAATTAATATAATAACTTTCAATCAGAAAAAAAATATAATCTTTATTTAATAAAGTTTAGTTCAACTTAATTTTATCTAATTAATAAAATAAATATCTTATATAAAATAAAATATATTCCTAACCTTATTGCCTCGGTTTAGACCTTAACAGCACGCAAGCCCAACTCCGTGTTCACAATCGACGAAGCCACTCATCTCCTTCATCTTCCTTTGCTTTCTCTTACGCTTTCCCTCTCACTAGCTCGCTCTCTATCTCACAATTGGTTCATCCTTCGGTTCAAGAATAAATCCTTTATTTTAATTTTTTGAGAACATCATGTCTATTTCAAAGAGTTGTTCTGAGGGGGATTAAATTTCATTTTATTTATTTTATTTTTGGTTATTGCATTAATGATCTAATAATTAGTTAAATTTAAAATCATCAGATTTTACCCAATTCGACTAAAAGCACGCAAGTTTGGATTCATCATTAGAAAACTCATCTAGATAAACATCAATTTGATTCCCCACTAACACAATTGCCTTAAGGAGCTGGTACATGAATTGTTAGGCATATTAGGAGTGGATGGAGGCTCGTATAATAGCCTCTAGCTATTCCTTTTAATTATATATATATTTGTGTGTGTTTGCGTGTGTGTGTGGGGGCGCACGCACGTGCGAGTTTGCCAACTTTTTAAATAGACAAACTCTAAGCATTAGAACTCTTGACCGCAGATTTTTTTTTTTTTATAGCCTTATATGAGTTTTGTATTGATCTCAAAGTTGAGATTGATCATCTTCAAATACTGTATATTTTACAGATCATCAACTACTTATAGTTATTATCTTGCAATGGTCCAAAACAAATTAATAAATTCATTGCTCAACACCACTTTTTGAAATTCTCATAGAGAAAAAGATCTGTGAAATTAATATCGAATCATTAGATGTATAAAAGAGAGAGAAATAACATGGATAGAATACACAAAAAACATCAAATGAAGAATGTTTAATCATTGAAATGAACTCAAAATTTTGGGATAAGGATACAGGGTAATGTAGTAAGCCAAGCCAGGCCAAGCCAAACAAACATGGAACAAAACTTTTAAGCACATTGATTCTACCATACCTATAGAAGGTATCCCTCCACTATAGTGCTCTCATTTGTGACATTAGAATGCAGATCCTTCAGTTTCCTTAGCTCCACACCAAAGCAAGGAAGTGAGGCATCACTGCTCCCGCTCCAAACAGGACAGACTTCCATCACAACTTTCTGCACCAATCCTGCTTCAAAACTGCCATCAAGAAGTTCTGTGACAGATCCACCATCCTCCCTGATATCTACTACGATACTGCATAACCCGCGGCGTCCGCAATAATCTAAGACCGAAGTCAGTGACATCTGCTCGAGCAATACAGTTTCAACTTTCTCAGACTTTGGTTCTACACTAATGCTTTTATCTGCCATGATTATGATATGAGATGCAGAGTTGATGATGGTGGTTGGAAGATCCAGAGAAAATATGTTCCAGGCTATAATTATATGGAAAGGCTGGTTGGCTCCAGGTTCAAGAGATATAGGAAGAGTGGAGGTTCTGGTTAAGAATTCACTGCAGATCACGATGCCATCGTATTCTTGTAGCATTTTTGAAAAGTATCCGCCTGGTTCTTCTGCTCGTTTCCCGAGATGACTTAACATCCTCCCATTTAGTGAAAGTGAATATCTGCAATCAAGATGTAGCATAATATGAAACTCAATAGATAGAGCAACGAATAGCAAATTGTTAAATAGATGATCAACAAAATCAAGCAGGTGCAGCCAATAAAAGCCTCACTCAATACAAAACATTACAAAACATTGTCAGCAGATGGGAAGAGAAGGAAAGGAAAGTAGAAATTATTGCAGCATTGTTTTATATTTGGTACACCAAATAAAAAACCTGAGTGCTGTATTTATAGATGTAGTTTGTTATGTAGTACGTCGCTTTATACAGAGGGCTGAGATTGTATTAGGACTTTTTAGGCGGATGGCACCATAGGACAGTTGGAGAGGGGTACGATAAAATGCAGGTGTTCCATCATTTGCGCTCAAGGTGTCGATTCCATTGGAAGCATTGCCATGTTATGGAAAGGATGAAACTAGGCATTGGGAAGAGCTTTGGTGAAGGTGTTAGGTATGGCTCATATGCTAGATAAGGGTCAGCTGCTGGAGCGGAGCAGAGCGAGCCAGCAAAGCGGAGCGAGCCAACGGAGCAGAGCGAGCGAGTGGAGCGGAGCGAGCCAGCTGAGTGGAGTGGAGCGGAAGCATCTGTCCAATCAGGGGAGTTTTGTGATGTGAGTTGAGGGTGTGGGACAACGCCCCCGCGGTACGTTTTGTAATTACACTTTGTACTCTAGGGTTATATATATGTTTTGTTTTGTAACCCTAGAAACATTTTATGTACTCTTTTCTAAAATTGAAAGAAAGTCGCCGCTCTGCTCCCAAAGATGTAGGCATCTTTGCCGAACCTCGTTAAATATTTGTGTCTTTTCTGAATTTGTGTCAATTATCATTCCGTAAAATTTCTCAACAGAAGGCATCCAAGAGCGGATCTATGTGAAATGGCATACAACGACATCCCTTGATTTGATCCAAGTCCCAAATGAAGTGGTGATCTTTTTTCTTTGTGCTTTGTACAAACATTAATGACCTGTTATGAAGAGCTATGGCAAAGGTGTCGCAATAGAGTAGCGCGCATTATGCAAATGGAGTAGCAAATTCTTGAAGTAGATGAAGAGGCCATATTATGCCCGTGATAGCAATAGTGAGGGCTCGATAGTTGGATTTAGTGAAGAATCATGCAGTAGTAGATTTCTTTTTACACCAAGAGATCATTGTATTTCCAAGTAATGCAAAATAGTCTATATCTATTTGTGCTCAAGAGGACAACCTACCCAATCTAAATCGAAGAATGCCTGAAGTTGTAGCATAAGCTGGCATAAGCGATTGGTAGCAAATGTGATGTTGAGCCTTCGATGCTAAGGAATTAAAGAGAGCCAACCATTGATATATTACTTACTGGAGAGAACATGAACGGTTTTTTTATAGAAGTATAAAGCCAAATGTAAGTGCTGAAGGAGCTCCCGAACATTTTGAATTCAATCTATTTGTTGGCAATATGCTATTGGAGTAGCCTAAATGCTTAGAAAGTGAGAGATGGAGACAAGATTCCATGAGTGAAACTTTTGTTGTAAGTTTAACAGTGATTAGAGTGTGGATTTGTATCAGTGAAAAATATTATCCTTCATAAGAATGAGGATGAGCATAGAAGTATAATCATGGTTGTAAAGGAACAGCGATGGGTGTAGGGTGCTAACAATGAAGTAGAGGTTTATAGTCCTTGGTTAAGAAAGGAAAATAAATATAGGGGAGCTTTGTTTGAAGCCACGCATGATTTTCTTTAGTAGGTTAATGTTATCAGGATGATTGCAATTATAAAATCCTAAAGGTTAGCATGAAGAAAGCCTCATTTAGCATATCATTTTAGAATGCATCATACAGATCAATTTCAGTGACAAGCTAGTTATAAATAGTGACGCAGTAAGTACAATCGGAATGGTTTGCATTTTAACTATTGGGTTGAATGTATTAGTATAATTTATCCGATGATCTTGTTTGTACCCTTAAGTGACCTGGCTTTGTGTTGGTAAAATGTACCATCACAGTAATATTTGATCTTAATCTGCAGCCCAGGACAACTTAATATGAAGATGATAGAACAAGAAAACATGTTCTATGAGATTGGAGAGCTTGAAATTCTTGCTACATGGCTGCACGCCATTTCTCATCATTGACGGCAATGAAGTAGCAAGTAGGATCCAAATTCGAGGTAAGATATGTGTAAGATTGATGATCTATTTTGGCTTAAGATTTCCTGATTGGAATCTTGTGACCATAGGGTCATCTTTGGATGTCTTAAGTTGTAAAAGCGGGGTTATGCAGATAGGAGGCAAGGTATGGCTGGAGAATAATGGCTGGGATTATAGATTATCTGAAAGAAACAGGGAAATAAAGGAAGCGCAAGCTGACAAAAGAGATTGATTGGTACGAGAGAGTGGTATGGACGAGTAAAGTCAATTGGCTGGTGGAATGAGAGATACATGGTGAAGGAGAATTAAGTACAGATGCTCTATTGTACTTTAATATGCTCTCAATGCATTGAAATGCACTTTCTAGCACCATTATGATTCCTACTTAATCCTGAGAGGCTCTATCAAATATACAAGCACATCATTTTTTTTGTGCTAGCTAAGATAAAATTGGCCAAAAAGTTGGCTAATGCTAGGTTGTGATAGCAATTATTGATGTGTAGAAGATTTAGAACTGACTTAGCTCGGCTTCCCACTTAAGAAGTCTCCATGAATGATCAAGCTTCACCGACACTATTTTCAGCATATGTCAATGACGACTCAAATAAAATGTCTGTGAAACCAAGGTTGAAGTTGTCGAGCTATAACTATTAATGCCTATGTCAATTTATCCAAAATCAAAATAACTCAATATGGCTCCTCTAACAATCTTACTATAAAATATTAAGATAAGTGTTTTCTAGCTTCTTCCCTAACCAATATTGAGTTAACATCACCAACTCCAAGGTATAAAAATAATAACTTTGAAGTAATTAAGGTGAGGATAGGAGCAATTTTAATCAACTTCAATTGCTATATAGTATTCTAATATTATTCATTCAACCAATGTCTCTAGAATTATTTTTACTATTTTAACACCAAAAAAGAAAACCGCCATTTAATAAAACAATCAAGATAAGTTCATTTACAAGATAATTACAATATGAATTTGTGAAGTATAGATATAAATATAAATTTACTCGAGCACAACAGAAAAAGTTCAAATTCATTAGTATTCTGCTATAATTTAAAATTTGATCAACAATACATCATATATAGCTTTGATCTCCCTCATGTGACCTGCAAGGCTGCAATTGGCAATTCAATGGCGCCAACAAACTTCCTATTACATCCTTTCTGTCTCAATCGTATGATCTTAAGATTCACTGCCATTAATAATTTTCGTCAAAAATTAAAATCCAGCTAACACGATCTCTTATATATTAAGATATTCATGATCTAATTCCCAAATTATGAGGGTAACATCATTTTATCAACTTCATTGATGTACACAACCTAATTTACCATCATTTTCATAATCTAGTTCATAAATCAATAGGCCGCTAAAAGTCGGGGTGCGTATTTCATAGATTTAATTTAATTGATAGATATATTGATTCGGCCAATTAAACTAAATCAACCAACAGATAATACCAGACCGACAGAATAATATGCAGAACGGAACCAAATAATATGGTGACCAAACCAAATCAAAAGAAATAACATTATAATGCAGTTTAATTGATTCAATTTTGGTTTTAAGAGAATTTTAAAATCTCAGTAAAGGGATATGCATTCAGTTAGACTCATTGGTTGATGAATTTAAGTTAAACAATGTAATTATATTTTTAAAATTTAGCATATTTTTTAAATCAAATTAATATTCATAATACAAATACTTTTAATGAAATTAAACTATGATTTCATGAACTAAAGCAAATCAATCTCATATGTTCAATTTGATTCCCTTGTCTAGTTTAGAACAACTAATGCACAGGCTTCGCAAAAAGAGACAACTGAAATTCTTTGCTGGAGAAAAACTTGATGTGGGATATGGCAATAAGTTTTAATAAGAAGATTGTGGAAGATGCTAAAACAGAGTTTAAAAATAGATCCTAGACTAATAAAAAATTTAGTGGTGCAATGAAGAGATACAAAACTTCATAAAAAATATATACATGATTTGTTTAAGTAGTTTGGATCAATTATAAATAAAATGAAAAATATAAATAATAATCCAGCTTATGGAGTTTAAAGTAGGCAATAAAAAAAGAGAAAGGCCTCAGAAATATTAAGCTGTAAAAGGGCATCATAAAAAAATAAATATAAATTTCATAAAACTATAATTAGGCCAAAAATATTGAATAAATTCGAATGTTGTACAATAATTAAAAAAAAAAAACTATACCCATCTAAGTTGACCAATGCGGAAACGAGAGTATAAAAATGGATGTTCGGCGAGAGTGAAAAAAAAAGTTTAAAATAATTACATTAGAGGAACTACTAGAATTATATATATATTAAATATAAGATAATAACAAGTAGATAAGTATTTTGGAAGACGACATCAAGGATATAAGTACGCCCATTAAATTAAAAGATACTAGTGTAGAAGTACTATGAAGGTAAAGACCTAAGGTAACATGAATAGAGTTTCAAATGATTTTTGAAGGGTAGGTTTTTTACACTTGGCAGAGCTCAACATGATGAAAATTAAAAAGGAGGATTCATAAACCAAACCCAAAAAGATAAAATAAGAATAATGATAATGATGACATATATCCCTCTTTTTTTTTTATAATATATCCACTATACTTAAAAATATCTCTTAATTTCCTACAGATAAAACCAATGAATTCTAGTTTGTTCTCCATTTGTTATTTTTATTGTACCATTTTCACCCTTATGCTATACAAATGAAGCCAAAGTTCAAGATTTTTTCCAGAGTCATTAAATTAACTCAAATTAAGAGATGTATTTGGTGTAAAGTACAACAACAACAACAACAACAAAGCCTTAATCCCACTACGTGGGGTCGGCTACATGAATCCTTTTTCTCCATTGCGTCCTATTTAGTGTCATATTTTCATTTAGTTCTAGTAAATTAAGATCATTTTTAATACAATAAGCCCAAGTCTTCCTAGGTCTACCTCTCCCTTTCTTAACAATTCGATTTAAAACATCTACTCTCCTAATCGGATCATCTAATAGTCGACGTTTAATATGACCAAACCATCTAAGACGACTTTCTCTAATTTTGTCTGTTACAGAAGCTACACCAACCCTATCATGAATATATTCATTCCGCATTTTGTCTCTAAGTGTAAAGCCACTCATCCACCTAATCATTCTCATCTCGGCAACACTTAACTTATTATTATGCTTCTCTTTTAAAGGCCAACATTCAGCGCCATAGAGCATTGCAGGTCTCACCACCATCTTATAAAATTTTCCTTTCAGTCTTAGCGGTACTTTTCTATCACATAAAAGGCCCGAAGCATTCCTCCACTTCAACCAACCAACTTGAATTCTACTATTAACATCCCCATCTATATCACCATCACTTTGGACAACGGACCCAAGATATATTTGGTGTAAAGTACAATGTAAAAATTAGGGAAAAAAAATTGAATGCAGTAGGATAATTTAACTTCTTTCCCACTAAACTTTCTTAATGCATTTGAATCTAATAGCATGTTTATATGACAAATAATAATATGTGTAGATACTTAGAAACAAGCTCTTCCCTTGCAATGCCTGGTATATACATGTTGAAACTAGGCCTAAATTTATCCATCATCTAAATAATAATAATAATAATAAAATCCATTTATAAAATTCTATCACACATGAAATTAAGCAACTGATAGTTGACCTTAAAGTGACAATTCCTGTACGCATTCGATGTATATATGCTTCATTTAGTTTCTGGCACAGCTTCTCTTCCACACCAACTACAACATCAATTCCTGATGCTTTCAGCCTTTCCAGTCCTTTTGACGCAACAACTGGGTTAGGGTCCACCATGCCAACAACCACCTGCTTCACTTTTGCTTTAATTAATGCTTCTGTGCAGGGAGGAGTCCTTCCATAATGGTTGCATGGTTCAAGGCTTACATAAGCTGTTGCATTCTCAGCCAAACTCCCAGCATCTCTTAGAGCAAACACCTAAACATACCAATTGCAGCAAAGTTGGGAGTAAAATAAATTTTCAAAAAAAAAATCATTTTGAAATAATTCTATAGACAATCAAATGAGCATTGTTAAAGCTAATGAAAGAACAAATTTATCTAAATTCGGATTTATTTATGTTTAAATTCAAATTTATCAGATAGACCAGTCATTTCAATTAACTAAACCAAGCATCACCTCCAATAGTTTAAACTCTTAAAACCGGATACAAAATCTATTTATGAGAATTGAATGAATAAAAGATACTGTTGAGATTTGTATCTAATGTAGGGTCCTATTTGTAAATGGATGAAGTCTAAGGATTTATTTGTAAATGTTGTAACTTGTAAGGCTCTATATATGCCCGTCATCAATGAAATGTACGTGGTTTTTTTTAGCAATAAATTCTATTTGGTTTCAAAGCCTCAACCATAACCCTAACAGCCGTCCCTATGCTCGATAGGGAGCGGCGAAGTTACCTAGACAAGATCGCGCGTGAAGGTTCGTGAGGAGTTGGGATCGCATGGTTGGCCTAGGACTGGATCGCGTGGTTTGTCGAGATGGGATCGAGTGGAGGGAAGGATCGCCTACAAGGACTGCGGCTATTGCCCAACAGAGTAGCGGCTCTCGCGTGAAACGATGGATCACGGCTGGCCCCTTCTTCCTATTTCACACGACAGAGAAGCTTCTCCCGCCTATAGGGATGGTGACGTGACCTGACCCGAAGGATATAATGCAATTAGAGCTAAATGAGAAGGCAACAACTGGTCTGCCGCGTACGAAACGATGAAATTGTAACTCGGGAGTTAGGAAGGCAATGAAGCATGACTTCATTTCTGGAGTTTCACTCGACGGCATGGGAGAGGAAGGATCGAAGCAGCTGCAGTTTTACATGCAGGACAAAGGGGTTGCGGCTTTGTGCGGGTTAGGCAAAGCGGATCGCACGAATATGCAAAAAAGAGATCGCATGTGTTCTACGTGCTCTGGATTTATCCTTATGATTGAGTATGTCAGGCGACGGAAACTGCGTAAAGGATTAGAACTTTTGAGAAAGATGATCTTGAAGCTCTGAAGTTATTGGTTGGGCTCATACAGAGAGCTAGCGTCTCAACGGAAGCCACTACCTCAGCACATGCTCCGAAGCAAGTGAAACTAGATCTTTCCTGTGGATCTAAAGCTCGATGGCTGACTTGGTCGCATCAGATCGAGGCTGCTTTAGTAGGGAAGAGACTAGAATGATACCTGACAAGGGTTTAGCCAAAAAGTGATAGTGTTAAGCATGATGAGTAAAGAATCACACATGTTTTATTTTACATCTTGCTACTCAACTCAATGGTTTCATCGATTGCCTCATTAGTGAATGGCATTTGAAAGGGGAGTGACATTTGGGCAAAGCTGAAGAAGATCTATACTGGAGCTGAAAACCACATGAGGGTGTTTCAGATTCAGTGTGAGATAGAGGCAGTGGTTCAGGGTTATAAATAGATTCAGGATTACTCTATAGACTTAGAGCGATTGTAGCAAGATCTTAATCACTTCTCACCTATATCAAGTTGTAATCTGGGGTGCAAGAAGAGAGAGATCTTTACACGGATGAGAACTGTGCAGTTTCTGGCTCATCTAAACCTGGCTTTTGATCAGAGAAGATTGGTTCTCCTAGCTCAGGTGACTTTTCCTACACTAGATGATACCATAGCTGCGATGATACAGAAGAAGAGTTGCATGAAGCTAAACTCTGAGCAGAGTGGTTTTTTGGGTGCTCGATCAACAGTGATTATTGTGAGCCCAGGTACGCTAGGTGTCCAAGGGGGACTCGCAAGTACTACAATTATGGTGAAGTTGGTCATCTGAGCAGAGCCTGTCCTAAGCCACCTTAGTAGAGAGTGGCAGACGGACGTGGACAAGGTGGAGGTAGTGGTCGTAGTGGTCGTGGTGGTTATGGTGGTCATGGGGATCGAAAAGGTGAAAGCGGGGGCTACTGGGCAAATTTAATGATAGCAGAGGACGAGGAAGGGAAAAATATAATCTTTACTAGTGAAGATCATAAGTGTATGGAGTTATTGAAGAGGAAGCAGAAAATAGCAGGAGATGGAACTGGGAATGTTTTAAATCTATCGACATCAGGGGGTAACATTGCCACTAATGCTTGCTTCGGCAAATGTATTGGCGACACACTTGTTCTCGCCTCTATTTCTACCATAGAATCATCAGAATGGATCATAGATTATGGTGTTTCTCATCACTTGACAGGTACTGTTGAAGAGTTCTCTTCATATATTCATCTGACAGTACTAGATAGTATACAAACTACTGATGGTACAACGCTGTCTGTAGTTGGTAAGGGTACAATGAGATGTACTAATCATATGACTTTGTTCAATAATTTGCATATTCCTTCTTTTCTAGTAAATCTCTTATCCGTTAGTGTCATTATTCTTCAGTTAAAATGTATTGTTTCTTTCAGGTGATCTTCCAGGAAAAAGGGGACGAACAATTTGGACTGGAACGTGGCATAGCAAATTCTAGTATTTGGACCTAGCGGGGTTGGACTCGGCTCTGGCATCTATGGTGGAAAGTGCTGCAGCAGAAGAACCAGAGAGGAAATTTGGGGTGTTACTGTTACATGACAGACGTATAAGACATTCTAGTCTTAGTTTTTTGAATCAATTATATTTATCTATGTATGAAAAAGCAAATAAGAAGAAATTGGTGCGTGATGTTTGTAAGTTTGGCAAGCTCAGTAGAAGCTCTTATGTCAGTTCTAGGAATAAGAGCGCTGGTGTGTTAGATTTGATACATTTTGATGTATAGGGAGCTTATCTACTAGTAATATGAATGGTTATCAGTATTTTATTACATCTATTGATTGTTTTTCTCGTGCTACCTGAAAATATTTGATGAAACAGAAGAGTGCGGCGGTTGCTTGCTTTAACAAGGCAATTCAAACCCAATATTATGCAGTTGTGAAGGCACTAGGATTTGATAATGAGACAAAATATATCAACAAAGCATTTGGGGACAATCTTTCGACTCTATGGATACAACACCAAATCACATGTCTATACACACCAGCACATAATAGATTAGCAACGAGGAAGAATCGACATCTTCTAGAGGTAGCCAGAGCATGATGGTGGCAATAAATGTCCCACAACACTTATAGGGGTAAACAGTGTTGAAAACCGCTCAATTGATTAACAGGATGCCCTCAAGAGTACTGGAGTAGAAGTCTCCTTGTCAGATGTTGAAAGGAGACAATAGTAGGATTCTTCCATTGAAGGTATTTGGATGTATATGTTTTGTGAAAGATAATAGGACATCTGTAGGGAAGTTGGATCCAAGAGCTGTGAAATATGTTTTCATGGGTTATTCTGCTACTCAAAAAGGATATGTCTACTAGAGCCCGATTGAGAATATTCTTTGTGAGTATGGATATGTCATTCAGAGAGTTCGAACTAAAGATACACTCTGAAGTTGAATTCACCCTTCGATGACACAGCAGAAACTAGAGATATGAGGTAAAAGAGAGTAAGTAGTAGTGATGATGGTGCAATTAGGAGCAATGTCATGTCCTGTGATGCGGGATGAATCAACTGAGACGAAAATCGAGGAAAGTGACCCCATAGGTGGTGGCATTCTTACTGAAGGTGAGTCAAGGGTGTATACACAGAAGAAGAAGCAAACTGAAGGAATAGAGTCTGTAATGCCAACAAGTCTCTTGTCCCGGTCTTCCATGACTCTTGAGGCACCTACACCATCCACCTTTGATTCAAAACTCCTAGGTATTATTATTTCTCCTTCATCCACTCCTAACCCACGACGTTAAGGAAGACCTCCCACAGCAATGTGGGATATCCTCCTGATCATTCTGGGCGAGAACTTGTCATTACAAACTTTATTTTTTATTCTAACATCTCACATTTGCATGAAGCATTCATTGCATCATTGGAATTTATCTCTATACCCAAGTGAAGCAGGTTCCTAAAGAGAATCCCAAGTGGAAAACGATGATGCATGAAGAACTTGGAGCTCTTCATAAAAACCGAACATAGGAGATTGTACCACTATCAGTAAGGAAGAAGACGGTTGGATGCAAGTGGATCTTTGCGATAAAGAAAACTCTACAAAAGAAGGTGGAGAGGTACAAAGCACGACTAGTGGCAAAAGGGTACATTCATACATTTGACATTTACTACAATGAAACCTTTGCACTAGTCGCAAAGATGAGCACAATGAGGACACTGGCTTCTCCAAAAATACTCCACCATCCGGATGTGAAGAATAAATTTCTTTAAGAAGAGCTACTGAATGAGATATATATAAAGATACCGCAATGATTCAGTAAATCCCAGACAGTGGTTAAGATGTGTGGGCTCAAGAAGTCACTGTATGGGTTGAAACAGTCTTCTCGAGCTTGGTTTGACAAGTATAAAATAGTGATGGTTGGCATAAGAAATCAGCAGATCAATGTAGACCACAAGATATTTTTTCGGCAACATGAAAGTCACACTACCAGATTTGTTGTGTAAGTGGATGACATAATTATCATTGGTGATGATGAAACAGAGATTGCTCGACTGAAGGGAAGATTGAGGAAGCAATTTGAGGTAAATGATCCGGGGCAGCTCAGATATTTTCTTAGGATTGAAGTGGCCCATGGATCTAAGGGGATGGTCTTATCCCAAAGAAAGTATGTATTGGATTTTTTCACAGAGTCAGGTATGAGAGACGCAAACCTGTAACTTCTCCAATTGATCGGAATGTCAAACTCGGTACAGAGGCAGGTGAATCGGTTGATTGTGAGAGGTACTAGAAGTTGGTGGGCTGCCTGATTTATTTGTTCCACACTCGACCTAATATTTTTTTTGATGTAAGTGTGGTGAACCACTACATGCACGATCCAAGGAAGAGTCATATGAATGCACTGTATCAGATTTTGAGGTATCTGAAGAATGCATCAGGGAAATGGTTGATATCCAGGAAGAATGGGCATGTAGATTTTGAGGACTTTTGAGATTTTGACTGAGCAACTTGTGTTGATGACAGACGATCCACATCAGGATAGGTGGCAACTTGGTCTCGTTGAAGAGCAAAAAACAGCCAGTTGTAGCAAGATCAACAGCAAAGGTAGAGCACAGGTTCATGGCATTAGGAGTTGCTGAGATGATGTTGTTGAAAGCCTTATCGATTGAACTCAAAGTGGATCAAGGAACTCAAATGAAGTTGTGGTGTGGCAACAAGTCGGCAATCAACATTGCTAACAACCCGGTGCAACATGATAGAACCAAACATATGGAGATTGTAGGTTCTTCATCAAGGAAAAGTTGAATAACGGTTAACGGAGCTAATCTCATGTAGCCACTGGAGAGCAAGTTGTTGACTGCATCACCAAATAACTCAGCTCATTAGATTTGTCTAGGTTATGTGACAAGATGGGCTTAGTGAATATCTTTTGCTTATCTTGAGAGAGAGTGTTGAAATTTATATCAAATGTAGGATCTTATTTGTAAATGGATGAAGTATACGAATTTATTTGTAAATGTTATAACTTGTAAAGCTCTAGATAAGCCCGTCACCAATGAAATGAGATTGGTTTTTTTAGCAATAATTTCTATTGATATACAAACATTTGTCACATAACCAATGAAACAATATTATCATAATCAGAGCTGCTCATAGAAGCTTCACATGAGAAAGACTTGCAAGGTATATCAAGAGTAAATTATTCTGAGGTAATGTAAGAAGAAGTTAGGTGATGGAAAGAGGAACGACACAAGTTTATGCGAAATAACAATTTATAAAAAATGAGGTGTTGTAGTACAGAGAGGAAAGAAGAGGAAGAGAATAAGCTAAAAAGAAAGAAGCGGAATAGAGGACAAAACCATAACTTAAAATCTTCCATAGACAAGCAATCCCAATTAATAATGTTTTAGAAACAATGCAACTATTTAATTTAATGAAATGGCTCCCTAAACATTAAAAATATCCTTTCGACTTTTTCTTTTGATGATTAAGAGGCATAGGGCAAGCTTAAAATAATAGTTAGATCCATTGTGACCATGAGAAAACTGGTGCTAAACCAAAAAAAAAAGCGCATTTTTGTCAATAAAATCCTTTTAAACTGAAGTATAGAAAATAAGAGAAATGGAAGTTGAGTATGTCCCTTAAACTACTTTATTTTTTCTTTTAAATAATAATCCCACTGGAAGCCTAAAATAACATTGAGTACCGGAGTTTTGATATGCTCTAGGAAAACGAGTCATGTAATATTTATTTTCTAAGAAAACAATAAACCCTCTTATGTGACCTAAAGAGTTTTGATCCTTCGAAACAGGAGCCATGAAAATTGATGGTGATACATCTTACCTCACCCTCCACAAGACATGAAAATTGATAGCGATAGATCTTACCTCACCCTCCACAAGACATGAAAATTGATAGTGATAGATCTTACCTCACCCTCTACAAGGCATGAAAATCAAACAACAATTAGAAATACAAATTGTACAAAGTTTGACCAAACTCAATCACACAAACAAGCAAATCGCTAAAATTATAGATGAAAAACAACAGTGAAAGAATCCATCAAAATTTGAAATTCAAACCTCACATCTACATAGGAAGACTGGAGATAGCTTCACCTAAAATTGGGAGTCACAATAACCTGCACTAAAGCAAAAGGAAGATTTAAAAAACTCAGTGAAATTAATAGAAAAAAAATACTTTTACATGCCTCGAATAACCTTTATTCACAATCTCCCTCCATAAAAACAACAACAACAAAGCCTTAATCCCACTACGCGGGGTCGGCTACATGAATCCTTTTTCTCCATTGCGTCCTATTTAGTGTCATATTTTCATTTAGTTCTAGTAAATTAATATCATTTTTAATACAATAAGCCCAAGACTTCCTAGGTCTACCTCTGCTTTTCTTAACACAAGTCGAATCTAAGACATCTACTCTCCTAATCGGATCATCAGATGGTCGACGTTTAATGTGACCAAACCATCTAAGACGACTTTCTCTAATTTTGTCCGTCACAGGAGTTACACCAACCCTATCACGAATATATTCATTTCGCATTTTGTCTTTAAGTGTAAAGTCACTCATCCACCTAATCATTCTTATCTCGGCAACACTTAACTTATTATTATGCTTCTCTTTTAAAGGCCAACATTCAGCGTCATAGAGCATTGCAGGTCTCACCACTGCCTTATAAAAGTTTCCTTCAAAAATTAAAAATATTTCAATCCTAAATCCCCAAAAATCATAGAAAACACAAAATAAATAGTCTTTAATGCTATATATTGCGCTAGTTTCAATAGCAGTTGCATGATCCCAAAGAAAATCAAACAATGCCAGCCCAAGGAAAGAATAATCCAAACACAACCAGCAATAAGAAGCATACAAATTATGAATTGGAGAATCCTGACTACAATAAATCATTATTAAGTTTGTTGAAATAAACCAAGATCAATGTCTAACACCTTTTCATCTCTATCAATCAGGAATCAACGGACCATCTAAAACAATCTAGCAAGAAGTGGATAACAGCATTAAATATACAGCAAGCAAGCAATCTGTTGACAATAGCATACTACATCAAGTGTGTAGCTAATTCTAGATTCCATAATTAATGACTAGTTTTAAATTTCTTTCTTTCTAAATATTTGTTTCAGCACATCAAATTTATCATATAAAATAAGGTAATAAAATTTAGTCGTAAAATCTTCCATTTTTACTCTCTTATGTATTATTCTAATTTTCTCTTATGTATTATTCTAATTTTTAAGATGGTATTACTGACATTAATTTTATACTCCTTAGGAGACGGATGAGTCCTTCAACATGGTCTCTCCTAAAAGACGGCTAGTCCTTTCACCAAAACTCTTCATCAAAAAAAAAAAAAACAAAAACATTAGCGAAGGTTCCTTCCAGAAAAAAGATAGTGGTAGTTGCCATGATCAGCTAGTGGTCATTAAGCTAACTAAAATGCTGGAAATAAACCTCAAAATGGAAAATAAAATCCAAAATATGATAAAATATTGAATACCAAAATTTTAAAAACAACCAGCAACAGAGACAAATCACAACAGTTCTCTTTCCTATTTCAGACATCTTGATAGAAAACAAAAGATAAACATATATTTTTTTAAATAGAAGCTTGTTCTATATTATCATAGGAATAATCCTCACCATGATAAAATGTTAATTCTCAAATACTCTCATTGCAAATAAAAAAAAAAGTTATTTCATGTAAATCGATTGCCACAAATTATATAAAAAGAGACAAAAACGCATTCCATAATTTTTGTAGGAGAAAATTGTTGTGGTATATATATAAAATAGAACGATCGATGACGAAGCGAAAAATAGAACGAGAAAATTTACAAAACCAGAAAACAGAGAAAACATAGATTTACGTGGTTCGGCAAATTCTCTACGTCCACGGAGTTGCAAAGGATTTTATTACTTGAGGAATTACATCGTCGTCGATCGCCTCGACGATTACAAGAAGAATTTTTCACTTCCTCTCTCTCTCTCACTTCCCCTCTCTCGTCCTCTCTCTATGAGCCACCGAGGAAGAATTAAAAGGAACAAATAAGCACTAGCCATTCCGTAAGCTTTTCCACCGAAGACACCTAAGCAAAAGGGAAGAGAAGAAGCATGCAGTAACATTTCTTTTATTCGTATGAAGCACTACCAAATTGTTTAACCTTCATTGATATCTTCATGCCACACTTGAGAATTAATTTATTCGTTCGGTCTTCTGCTTGCATTTAAGGATGGCGGGACCGAGCTAGATGAGAAGTGAAAAGGTGTGGCTTTTCAACAAAGCTTTTGGTGGGAACAGTTAATTTGCCTCCTTTTCTCCCTTTTTATTATTATTATTATTATTTGGACCGAGCTCCACACTAAAAAATCTCCCACTTTGAGACCGGTATACAAGCTACAACGTTTTCTTCCTCAAACCGATATTCTCCACGTCTACAACTCAAGGACCCTCTGTCTTCAAACTAGAAAACCAACTGAAGTTGCGCATAACTTCAGTTTCTCAAGTGTAACATCCTTAGTCAACATATCAGCAGGGTTCTTGCTTCCACAAATTTTCTCAATCAACAACTGTCCATCATCCAACAATGACCGTATGAAATGATACATGATTTGAATGTGTTTGGTCCTGGACTAAAATGTTGGATTCCTGGCAAGAAATATGGGGCCCTGACTATCACTGTAGAGAATGTCTTTCTGATTCTTCTTGTTTAATTCTTCCAAGAAGTCATGTAGTCATATCATCTCCTTTGCAGCCTCTGACACTGCTATATACTCAGCTTTTATAGTGGACAAAGAAACAACTTCTACAAATTAGAGTCGCATGATACTGCAGTGTCACCAAGGGTATAAATATAGCCCGTAGTACTCCTGATATCAATGTCTCCAGCTAGATCAGCATCAACATAGCCCTGTACCTCTGATCTCTTTCTTTAAAAACACAAGCAAGTTTCTGAAGAGTCTCTTAAGTACATGAAGACCCACTTCACAGCTTCCCAATATTCTTTTCCAGGATTACTCATGTATCTGCTAACAACTCCTACTACATGGGCAATATCTGGTCTGGTGCAAACCATAGCATACATAAGTGAACCAATAACTGAAGTATAAGGAATCTTACTCATGTGGTCTCGTTCCTCCTCTGACTTGGGTGACTGATTCTTGTTGAGTCTGAAGTGACTGCCCAAGGGTGAGCCAACTGGTTTGGTCTTATCCATATTGCATCTGCTAAGAACTATTTTCACATACTCAGCCTGAGACAGTCTCAACATGCCTCTGACTCTATCTCTGACAATTCTCGTACCAAAGATTTGTTTTGCAGCTCTCAAATCCTTCATTGCAAAGTGTTTTGACATCTGCTCCTTTAGATTATTTATCTCATCAATACTAGCCCCTACAATAAGCATGTCATCCGCATAAAAAAGTAGGAAGTTATAGGAATTGTCAAAATACCTGAAATAGCAACAGTGATATGTCTGACATCTGCTGTACCCTGCACTGTGCATGAAATTATCAAATTTCTTGTATCACTGTCTAGGAGTTTGCTTCAGGCCATACAAGTTCTTCTTCAGTCTACAAACTGAGTCTTCCTTTCACTGTACCACGAACCCTTCAGGTTGGTGCATGTAAATGTCTTCTTCAAGATCTCCATGAAGAAAGATTGTTTTCACATCTAACTTCTCAAGGAAAAGATCTTCAGTAACCACCATAGACAGTACCATTTTGATGGTTGTAAACTTCACCACATAAGAGAAAATCTCAGAATAATCAATGTCATGCTTCTGTTGAAAGCCTTTTACAATAAATCTAGTTTTATACCTCTTACTGTCATCATGTTCAGTCTTCACCCAGTACACTCACTTGTTATGTAAAGTCTTCTTCCCTAGTGGAAGATCTGTCAGCTCCCATGTCTGATTTTCTATTACAGAATCCATCTCCTCTTTCATAGTCAGCTCTCACTTGCAACTGTGACCTCTTGGTCGAATTTTCATCTTGCAAGGTTTCTTCATTACTCTATGGTTCTCCACCATCTATAAGCATGATGTAGTTAAATTCAAAGTTGGAGAGTAATGCTATGGAGAACGTCTAGTCCTTTTTGACCTGCGAACTGCAGTTGTAGGAGTGGACTACTCTGAAACTGACTGCAGAACAATAGGAGTGGATGTCTCGGATCCACTCTCCTCATCACCTGCATCTATGCCCTACACTGTGATCTCTAGTAAATCATCAAACCTTACCAATTCAGATTTCTGCAATGTTGTTGGCATCAATTTTTGGATGTCATAGGTGTAGAGCGTTCACCTGTGATCGACGAAAATTTGTTATCGCGCGCCATGCACGAATTTGGCTCAGATTAACCTGAGCACCAGCGAGCTTGTCCAGATGGCCCCGAACGATGAAACGGATCACGCGAGTGAGTTTGGAACGTCAATTCCATTTGGAAAAGATGTGCATTGCACCACGATTTCGCATGCAGGCTAAAAATACACAAATTATCATTTTGGATCGTTTGCTGAAAAAGTGGTCTGAACGACCTCGAACGACGAAACAGACCACGCGAGTGAGTCCGAAATGTCGATTCCGCTTAGGACAGACGCTTGTTGGACCACGGTTTCCCGTGCGGGCTAAAAATACGTGAATTTTTATTTTCGTCCCGATTGCTAAAATAAGTAGTCCGAACGATCCCAGACGACAAAACGGACAGCGCAGTCGCGTCCAGGACGTCGATTTTGCCTAGGGGAGATCTAGGGGAGACCCTCGTTGTATTGCGAGGATGTGTTCGGCGAAAATGTACAGAGAGTATAATAATATTAATATTATTGTAATATAATAATAATTAAAATTTTATCTCTCTTATCCTAATTCAAAGGCACGCCCTCCCTCTCCCATGAGCTTGAGTTTCTCTCTCATGAGAAAAGAATAAAATAAATTACCATATATATATATATATATATATAGAAACAACGCATCTCTCCGAATCAGATGGCAAGCTTTTACTTTCCCTCCGAGGCTCTCCTCAAAGGGACGCGAAAAAAAAAAAAAAAAAAAAAAAAAAAAAAAAACTCCCGCTCTCGGCCTCCCTCCCGATTCGCGAAAACCTCCCCGGTGCTCCCTCTCTCTCCTCGCCGGCGCATCCCTCGACGCCGGTCCTCCTCCTTGTCGGCGAAACTCAGAGCCGCCACCTCCGGCATCCTTCTTCAAGCCGCTGGCTGAGACCGAGCTGCCACTTTCTTCGCTTTTCTCTCGGTCAGCCGCACCTGCGGCCCTATCTTCTCGCCAGCGACACTCCGTCGGTGTCCTCCAACGTCGGCGACCAGATCCCGCCCCCCGCGCTTA
>NW_018237541.1:579496-580877 GCF_001263595.1 Phalaenopsis equestris | reverse complement strand
TATACCCCAGATCTATGATAATATGAAGCGAAACTCCTTTTATCGAGAGTATTCTTGGGTATCCCCCAAGATGTAATTAACCAGTAGGAACACGTTCCTCTGGGAGTGCTCTTGACCCCAGAACAGGTACATACACCTGACTCTCTGGTTATGGGTAGTCTATGTAGATACTTCTTTCGCGGATATTGGTTTAAGGTGTCTCCGCCCGATCTTGTTTGGGCGAACATTCTTAATATATCCTTGCGAGGTTTATCGCACATAGACTTTCCACGTTTTACTTTTTCTCTTGTTTGTCACTTTGTCGTATGTCCATTTTTATTCGATTCCTCTCCTCTTCAAATCATTCATATGGTTCGGGAGGGAGATTTATTCGAATGGGGGAAGTATACGACGATTGACAAGCTGGCGACTCCTTTTAAAATAAAAAAAGAGAAAAAATAAACGAAAACAGCTGGCTTGCTACACATGACGTGGACTACATTCCTCTTCGTCGCAGCTCTTCCTTTCAACTTATTTGCCAGAACTTTGTGTTGCAATTATTCACCTCAACTATGTGCAACAATTTTTCACCCTAATCTGCGTTGCAATTCTTCATCACAACTCTTTGCAGCAACGCGTTGCCATGATCCATTGTCGTGACGCACTGCCACAATGCGTCGAGTTGTCACAACGTATCGTCGCGACGCTCCACTGCAATGCATAATGGATTATTTCAACTGGGCTAGGCCTCATGGTTTTTTCCCCTTTCAAGTGTGTTTTCCACTTAAAAAGTCGATGTGTCTCTTTTTACTTACTTCTCTTCTTTTATCTATGTGAGTTGAATTCTCGTGCAACACTGAGACAATAATTCATTACTCTACTGTCACGAATTTTCTGGCACACATCGAATGTAATAACAACTGCAGTTTTTTGAACATCAGATTACTTTCAGCAGCTTCACACACGATTTTGAACATTTTTTATCTGAATGACTTGTGTATATGCCACTCAATTCTTATGTATTTTTTATATCAAATATCTAAACTTCAATTTTTACATGTCACCTTTATTATAAATGAAATTGTGTATTTCAGTTTTTAAAAATTAAATTGTTGAAAAAAATGTGTGCGAATGAAATGTTTTGGAGGGCATAGAAGCAAAAAAGCAGTTATGGGTTAGATATGTGAATATATAGAATTTGAGGGGAATGCATGTAAATGCCCCATCTAAATTCAAAATAAGTATACTGCAAATTCAATAAATATTGAATTAATCAATTCAGTTAATTTGGATCAATTTTTAAACATGAGAAAAACCGTCTAGTTTTGAAAGATTTACATTTGTCCCACGTAATTCCCTAAGTCTTACATATGTAACAATATATATATATATATATATCCTT
>NW_018237541.1:572520-579486 GCF_001263595.1 Phalaenopsis equestris | reverse complement strand
ATATATATATATATATATATATATATATATGCATGTATACCATCTTATAGATACATAAGGTGTATTTCACTATTTAAAATTTTAAATTGTGATATGATTAATGTGATATGAAATTTTTGGGTGGTATAAATTTATGATATGTTTGTGGCGTCTGCATCTTATTGAAAAAAAAAAAAAATTATGAAATTGCTGAATAATGATATGATGCTCAAATATTTGTGATGTCAATTATATTTTCTAAGTGAACTGCAGTTAGAATGCTAGCACCGCACCTGATCAAGAGTGATGTGAAAATGCAGATTTCAGCAGTATTTTTTTTTTGAAAAAACTGTTAAAACGTTCCTTATCCAAAAAAAATAAAACTGCAGTGCGGTGTCGCACCTCCACTGCACTGCTGCCCCAAACGGACCCTAAAAAGTGGAGTTGGGGTGCTATAAATTTAAACAATCCATTATTTTTTATCTTGAAATTGTAATTATATTTTGGTTTCGTTAGAATTTTATTTGTTCTTCGGCACATTTTATTATTATTATTATTATTACGAGTTGTATTTTAATTCATGTTTATAATAATTTTTCATTATACTATTGTTCTTATTAAACAAACCCATATTACATTTTATTGTTATTAATTTATTTTTAAGGTTTTGTTTTCAAGGCAAAAATTAAATTTGAAACTTACCCCTTCATATATTTTTATATTTTTGAATATGAATACGTGAGAATGAAAGAGAATGAAATTCAAGTGTTAAGGTGCTGTTTGGGATCACTTTTTGATATATATATATACTTTATTTTATTTTTTGTTGTTAAAAAATGTGTTTCACACTGTTAAAATTTATATATTTTTAAAAATAAAAAATATAAGGCATGTTGGTATTTTTTTCTTTTTTTTAAGAAAAAATTATAACTTTTATGAAACAATTGGACCTACATGTACTCTAGTATCAAGCTGTCTCCCATGAGACATACGATGACTTGTTTGCTCCACCAAACAAGATGCATTACCTGTGGGTTGGTGAGTGGCGGGTGGCGGGCAACCGGTGTGTGAATTGTTGTTTTCGGTGTTTAAAAACATGAAATTTTTTTTTTCTATTTTGACTATTTTAAAAATAAAAATTTTTATTCGAAGAATAAAAAATATATATATAAAAAAAACAGATAAACAAATATTAAATTTTTTTTATTTTATTTTATTTATTCTTAAAAAAAATAAAAAATAAAAATTGAATTCAGAGATCTACTTGCAGAAGACAGCAAATTGGCCTTAATTATTGCGCATATTTCTAAAATGGTATTTTTCCTTCATTTTTTTAAAGAAAAATGACGTTGGAAATTAAATTTTGAGGCATTTATATTCATACTACACAATTTTTATATATTAACATATCTAATAACTAGATTTTAATATTTACATTTAAATCTTTGGCATCACCTAAAATATATCACTTAAAATTAACTTTTCGCGAGTAAAATATATACGTCTAAATGTATATATTTTGATGCAATAACGACAAACTAATTTCTATCAATAAATCTTGCATTCTCTTTCAGTCATTTCTCAAGTTCTCACTTAAACATCAAAGGTTAGATAAAAGACCATTTACATATTATATTCAGTCACAAGTTCAAAAAATTCAAATTTCAAATCATAAAGAGAAAACCACAAATTCAAAATTCAAATTCTCATTTCAAATAGCAAATGAGAAAGCTAGAAATAGCAAAATTTGAATTCTCACTTTAAACCTCAAATGAGAAAGTCAAAAATTGTAAAGAGAAAATCATTTCATTGAAAAAAAAATTAGGTGATAACATTGGAGGACTGAGAGCAAAATAGATAGAGAGAGAGTTGGAGATTGGAGGTAGGAATGATAGTAGAGAAGAAACCAGTTGACACAAGAGATTGGAGGGAAGAGGGAGAGAAAAAAACAACCCGTTGCCACCGGAGAGGCACAAAAGATGCTTAAAATATTACATCAGTACTACGCACTTAGAGTAACGTGCGTAGCCAATGAAATCACGCTACGACACCCCGCGCGACAGAGAAAAAAAAACGGCGCAGTAACACGAGGAATATTCCCTCGGTGTTATTCATGTGTTATTGTGTCATGAAAATATTCCTGGTGTTATAATAACACAATAATATATCAATAACACATGAATAACACGGGGGAGAATATTCTCAGTGTTATTGCGTCGTTTTTTCTCTGTCGGAAATATGCTTCATGTTATTCAAGTGTTATTGTGTGTTATTCAAGTGTTATTGTATCATGAAAATATTTTTGGTGTTATAATAATACAATAACACATCAATAACACATGAATAACACACGATAACACATGAATAACACGGGGGGAATATTCCCCGTGTTACCACTTTTTTTCTTTGTCGCGCGAGGTACCATGACTTGATTTCATTGGCTACGCACGCTACTCTACGTGTGTAGTACTGATGTAATATTTTTTTCCATAAGATGAGCGATCGAGAGAGGCGTGACCAAGGCTGAAGAAATGCAAGAGAGAGAGAGCATCGATCAGATCAGAAGTTAGTAGAGTAATAGGTTCCTGAAGAAACTTGGGCTGCGGCTGGGTTTAACATAAATACCGACGTACACACTTTTTAATATATAGTTCTGAATTCGGCTCAATATATAATTTCAAATATACATAAAATAATTATGAAATTTGTATTAAAAACACTAGTTGAAGTCCAGAGGAAAACGCCGACTTACAAAATTCAGCTCAAGTAACCTCTGCTGCGGATCGTTGTTTCGATCTCAGATAGAGCGCCGGCCGGAGGGGGAAAGCGGGGAAGATACACGGAAACCCTAGATTTTTGTTGAATCGTTTCTTATTCTTTTCTATAGGGTCTGACTTCTCGTCCTCCGATTTCGTGACCCTCGATTCATTCCCCAATTAGATGGAGATCCTCAATAAGCTCAAGAATTTTGACGCATATCCCAAGATCAAAGATGATTTCTATGATAGGACCCGATCCGGAGGTCTTATCACGGTCATCTCCTCCGTTATCATACTTCTCCTTTTCATATCCGAAATTAGTGAGTTTATTCGCTGCAACTTCTTGAATTAGATTATTTTTAAACAAATTTTTGGCTGTTTGCTGTTTGCTGTTTTTCTGACAACTTAGGGGGCATATTTCCGGGGTATTCTACTGTTAAATGTCTTTTATTTTTTAATTTATATTGTTGATTTGATGTTTCGTTTGTAATTGGGACAGTTGTGTTTGGTCTCTTCTTTTCAGAGATGTTCAATATCTTCAGGTAATTTTGGAATGGAAACTGTTGTTAGGAGAGTGGATTGATTGAACATTTGTTTTTACGAAGATATCTGATGCAAACAGTTATGTTGAAGGGGAAAAAAAAAGATAACACTTAGGATTTCCTGATTTTCAGCTATATTTTGCTATCAAACTTAGCTATATTTTATGTAATAGTATGACTGGCATTTATGTATTGTTCTAGTTAAATTAGCTTATGATTTTTCAGTTCACGGCAGTATGAATTTCAACACGATCGAAAATTTAAGTTAGCTTATGATTTTTCAGTTCATGGCAGAAACATGAACTTTCAAGGGGTTGTTTGTTTTTTTTTGTTCTCTTTATCAATGCTGTCTTACTTGAAGTAAAAAGGTGATTTTTTTGATAGTATGTCTAAATAAAATCATTAGGAAAGATTGATTTTAAGGCAAATAGTGATAACTAAATTTTGAAGGTCCAAAGGAAGGGAAGAAACAATCTCATGTTTATTGTGGGTAATTCTAAATAGTATTGATTTCCTTAAGTAGGTTGACATTAAACCAAATTGGTTGATTTGATGGATAGTGCTGCTATGCCCATAACATTGCCTTCTAGATAACGGTATTATCTAAATTACATCGAGTCAAGTGGAACTTAAATTTTAGTTTGATTTAAAATACCCAATTCAACCTTTTCAATCATATTTAAATTTAAGTATCCCAACAAGTAGTCTTAGAAGGTTTCGGAGCATTGCTATCTATCTATTGTATAATCAAGTTTGTCAAATATGATTTGTGTTTCTTGCCATAAGGTGGCTTATGAAAAAAATTAGGCAATAAATTGAGCGGAATTTACATGAACGCACCAAAAACTATTCTATTTACATATCTAATACCTTTACTATTTATTAAACTCACCACACCATTAATTTTTGTAACACGCCTTGACTTCTATTGTTATTCTTGAAACCATAGTGAAGAAGAAGAAATATGAATGATGGGACAAGATTTTACTAGGGAGGGCATTGATGAGATCGATTGAAGGTTAAGGATATAAGCAGGGTGGTATGGAGTGATGAGATATTGCTGGGGAAGAGATTCAATAGGCCGACAACATGTGAAGAAGCTTTTTGATGAAAAAGAATGGGAGGGTCGGGAAGATGGTATTTTTATTTATATTTAATTATTTTAGTTTTATATGAGTAAATGGTATGTTTTGGGTGCTAATTATATAAACATGCTAGTTTTAAGTGTTATTTATGTAAATTCCCCTCAAGTGAAAGTTGAAAGGTTGTTTTGCTAATTTGTTATTTTCTTGTATAGGTGAGTACTTAGATGAGGGTTCTGGGTCTTTTGTTGTCTACAAACAATAGAAGTATTTTGTAGGGATTCTATGAGGTTGATTTTGATTACGAATTCAATTAATACATGGCAATCAGAAAGCATTATATGAATTTGGATCTTGTTTAATACTTCATTGTATTTCCTGTTGGAATGCTATACGTTATTTGATCCATTTAGACTCCACAGTCCTGAGATATTTCACATTTTGGTGAGAAATCTAATGATTCCTGCAATTATGGAAGCTGAAATTAATCTTGTTCATGATTTAGTTTGATCTTTGATATTCCTATGGTAGAATGGCTATGATATATGTAAAGCGTAGCTTTGAATGGGGTTTAAGCCGCATTCTTTGCAATGCTTTCGGAGTTTGAAAACATTTTAGCTACAGCAATACTTTTTTTTTAATGAACTTCCTGTGCAGGATTATATTTTTATTCAGCAACCGAGACAAAGCTGATAGTTGATACATCAAGAGGGGAAAGGCTTCGTGTCAATGTTAGAATCTTGCTATGTTCTTTTTTATTTTTATTTTTTTTTGTGTGATTTTTTGTTCAGTTTAGTAATTTTTTTAATGTTCTTAGTTTAGATTTATCTCCAAAGCAAGTTATTTAATGTATCCTACTGCTCGGCTTCAGTGTTTCTACTTGGAATCTTGTTTATTTGGCAATGATCATAAAGTTTCCTCCCTTGCAATTGGTTAATCAAGAATGTTGTTTTTCTACGAGCTTTTTGTTTTTTGTTTTCCAAGACACTATCCTCATTACCCTTTAACGACATATATTTACAGGCTATTGAGGCTTCCGTTGCCTTTGATTGAGGACCAATTTGAATTTTGTATAGCTTTTTCATTAAATTCATAATAACTTTCTAATAAATAGTAACATATGCTCTTTGCAGTTTGATATCACGTTTCCACATCTTGCTTGCTCAATTGTCAGCGTTGATACTGTGGATGTTAGTGGGGAGCAACACTATGATATAGTATGTCTTTTGTGATTTATTTGATGAATGGATTTATGAAAATATTTTAGGTGTTTCTAGGAGAAATCAATGCTTATATTTCTTTCTTCCTTTCAGACTCACGATATAGTGAAAACAAGAATTGATCACACTGGTAAGGTGATTGGATCAAGACAGGATGGTGTAGGCGCCCCAAAGGTACTTTAATGAAGTTCTGTTGTTCCATACGCCTATTTTTTTGTCTTGTTGACGTGTTATAAAATTATTTGGGACTTAAAATGTCTTTCCCACATCAAGTAGCCTCACTTATCCCCCATGTACAACTTGCACTCCTTTCTCACTCTAGGTCTTTTTTCTTTCTTGTAAATCTAACCTGTTAAGCATATTTTGAATGAGTAGCAAATTTGTCCATTATGTATGGTATTTTTTCAGTTTAGGCTAATAAATGCGCGAAGTCTAAATACAAACATCTTATTCCAGTAGCAGTTGATATTTTTCATAAATAACTTAAGATTGTATATAGAAAAGAAGTTGTTGGAAAGCTTGGTTTATTAATACCTTAATTGATATTCATACTATATTAAGGGAAAATATTGCTTGTTGTAATTTTAAATAAAAGAATTGATTAACTTTCCTGAATGTTTTGTTTGTTGTTTGCTTCATGTCGAGTTCCAATTTTAGTCAGTGGGGACAATTCATGGCTCTTCCCCTTCCTTGTCTGTGCATGGATCCATGTCACGTGTATTTCCTTATTTAGCACATGAATCCATGACTCCTTATCCTTTTTGTTTGCAAATCTTCTTGGTCCTTCGATAACCTCAACACTCATTCACAAATTTTATTTTATAAATATGCTGTTCCAAGTTTTTTTCGAATATTTCTGAATGAATGGTTGCGAAGTCCTTTGGTAAATATATCAGTGAGTCGGTCTTCTACTTGAACATTCAGAGTTTAAAATATCCCATTAATGACAAATTTGAATGAAGATTTTTTTAATCAAAATTGACATCTATTGAAGTAAAGAAATTTTTGTTGACTATACTATCACATTTAGACATTTTTTGAGTGGTTGACTATTCTAAAAGGTACAATTGAATGCCTTAGCATCAAGCAAGGTTTAGAAAACCGAACCGGATCAGCCGGTTCAATCACGAACAGGTGTCTGGTTTAGTTTGATTCACATAATGAACTGTTTTTGTCATCAAACTACTTGGAACTGGTTCCCTTATTTGAAAATTGTGATTTTATATTTTTTTTCTTGTAACTCTAAAATTACAACTGTGGGGGCAACGTGAATAGAGAGAAGATGGTTACAGGAACAAAGAAAGAGTGAAAGGAGTGGGGGTAATGGGAGTAGAGAAAGAGAGAGAGAGAGGGGGGGGGGGGGGGGGGTCTGGCAGTATATGAG